>NW_013666324.1:97756-104658 GCF_000517525.1 Limulus polyphemus | reverse complement strand
CATATTTGGTGTGACGGGGATTCGAACCCGCGACCTCCGATTGCGAGTCGAGTGCCCTAACCACCTGGCCATGCCTGGCCTCTTTGAATTTGTATGCATATTTTGTGATTAATGGACAAAAATTAGTTCCAACAGACTACAAAATTAATAAAAACTGTATCTAAACCGGATGGGTTACCAAAATACGTGGGATCGTCAAGCTTGCCCCTGAAAGCCAATTTAGTACGAACTTAATAAAACTAACAGGTACCTAGATAAATATGTATCTGCGCAAACACCTCAAGGATCTGAAATGGTCAGAAAAAGAAGAAGAAGAAAAAACGGCTCCGCCCTCCCATTATGTCTGCATGAAAAGATCAACAAAAAACTTTGAACGAAATTTGATGATCTAAATTAACTTGATACTCAATATAAATAAATTAATTTCTTAATCACGTGGCGAACAAAACTCATTACGAATTTCTCGGACCACTTTCTAAAATCTAGTGTTTTGTAACAGAAAGAACAGCGGTAAGTTTCCGGACTTACAACGCTAAAATTCGAGGTTCGATTCACCGCGGTGAACACAGAAGACAGTCATATATGGCTTTATTTTAAAACAAACGAACAAATTCTTAACAGCCAGCTCCCCCCCTCCCAGTGGCACAGTGGTATCTATGCGGACTTATACTGCTAGAAACCGGGTTTCGATACCCGTGGTGCGTAGAGTACAGATAGTCCTTTGTGTAGCTTTGTGCTTATGCTTAATAACAAACAACAATAAGTTAACATATAATAAACTATGTGTGA
Source organism: Limulus polyphemus (assembly GCF_000517525.1). Lineage (NCBI taxonomy): Eukaryota > Metazoa > Arthropoda > Merostomata > Xiphosura > Limulidae > Limulus > Limulus polyphemus. The sequence goes on along the minus strand of NW_013666324.1, from coordinate 103,869 downwards.
AAGATGTTGTTAAACATTCAGATTTACTAAACTATGTGTGAAACATTTTGTTGTACAACGGCTTATTTATTGTAGATCTTTTTTCCGCATGCGGATCTATTAACGATAACACTTTTTACATATAAAAAAAATGGTTATTTGACGGAAAAGAAAACTTAGGATACGTAGACATCTATTTATGAAAAATACATGAAAGTGTCTTTCCTTACAGAAAATCTGTAAACGGCAAAAATTTAACTGTGCCTTTCTTCTGCGAAATTTCATGCAACGTGTAAATAAAGTGTGATAAAATCTGCAAAATTTCATGCAACGTGTAAATAAAGTGTGATAAAATCTGCGAAATTTCATGCAACGTGTAAATAAAGTGTGATAAAATCTGCGAAGTTTAATGCAACGTGTAAATAAAGTGTGATAAAATCTGCGAAGTTTAATGCAACGTGTAAATAAACTGTATAAAATCTGCGAAGTTTAATGCAACGTGTAAATAAAGTGTGATAAAATCTGCGAAGTTTAATGCAACGTGTAAATAAACTGTAATAAAATCTGCGAAGTTTAATGCAACGTGTAAATAAAGTGTGATAAAACCTGCGAAGTTTAATGCAACGTGTAAATAAAGTGTGATAAAATCTGCGAAGTTTAATGTAACGTGTAAATAAAGTGTGATAAAATCTGCGAAGTTTAATGCAACGTGTAAATAAAGTGTGATAACATCTGTGAAATTTAATGCAACGTCTAAACACAGTTTAATGCTATGTGAAAGTAAACTAAGGTAAAATCTGTTCACTATACGTAAAGTATAGTAACACCTGTTTACGTATACGTAAAGTATGGTAACACCTGTTTATGTATACGTAAACTAAGGTAAAATCTGTTTCTGTATACGTAAAGTATGGTAATACCTGTTTACGTATACGTAAAGTATGGTAATACCTGTTTACGTATACGTAAAGTATGGTAAAATCTGTGAGAAATTCTAATTTTCACTCCAAGCGGCTATTTATACGCACGTGAGCTAAACGGCTAGGATAGAAATCCCTAGGACCAGAAGGAAGGCAAGCCAGCCAGAGCAACCGCCACCACAAAACTTTTTTCCAGATCTTTCAACTGAATCATGAGATTGACTGTCACTTTTATCACTTATTGTTTTGTGTTTTGTATTTATCACCTGTTAAGGGACGAATGGCTGCATCTTGTTTTCAAATTCAACTTTGTTAGAGCCTCTGCTGTACGGTCTGGCATGACCAGGTGGTTAGAGCGCTCGACTCGCAATATGCTGGTCGTGGGTTCGATGCTGTTTTAACAACCATTAAATCCTCCCCTTAGGTCTCATATGATTAGAATTTATTTTTTTCAGTTCAGGTTACATAGTATGGCTACCTCAGCTGTCGAAACAAATAACACTTTACTGTCAGAGTGAGTCACAATTTAAAAAAAAAGTTTAAAAATAATAAATCTTGATATTTCATGAGCGGCAGATATCTCCATTGGGGGGTCTGTCCCCCACGCCATCCTGCTGGACACGCCACTGACGCAACTTGTTCATGCTTATAGAGTACGACTTAGTCCTAGATCAGTTGCTAATGGGGTCCGACCCCATCGCTTTTATACATATTTTTCTAAACTATTTATGCACCAAATTGTTTTGGGGTGTATCGCTTTTTAATTCAGTAAGGAATCATACTATGTTAATATAATAATAAGTTGACAAACAACGATTTATAAGCATAATGATTTATTTGGGGGGGGGAACATACTAACGACTTTATTGGTTACAAAGTCTATAATAAATATGACATCACACAAAAATAAACAAAAATACGACTATTATTACTTAAATTAATCTGACTAATTAGTGGGGGGATCCCCCCTATGTATTTTACACAGAAGACGGGTGATTTTGCCCACATTTTCTTTGGTTAGTTCTTTACTAAGAGTATTGAAACAGCCAAAAACATAAACTTACTCATTAGGATGCAACATATGGAACTTACCGTTAACCACCGCTATAACACAAGTTAGTAATCTGAGGGTTATAGGAGTTGCATCATCGTTATCATCAGCTGTCAGAAAGCGTGGTCTCACTGTAGTTCAGCGGTATGTCTGCGGACTTATAACATTAAAAATCGAATTTCGTTACTCCTGGTGGGCAAAGCACAAATAGTCTATTGTGTAGCTTTGCGCTTAACTACAAACAAATAGACAGCGTGTTGCCGTTCTTATATCACCTTATAAGTATCGAAGAGAGACATGGCAAATGCTTAGTGGCTTCTTTTCTAAGTCTTCTTCTTTAAAATTTGTTAGACAATGAAATTCAGTTTTCATCTGACTTAAATAAGGATCGTTTGTTTGTTTGTAGTTAAGCACAAAGCTGCACAATGGTCTAACTGTGCTCTGCCCACCACGAGTCCGCAGACATACCAACGTGCCACTGGGGGGCGTTAAATAAGGATTGTTCGTTTGTAATTAAGCACAAAGCCGCACAATGGGCTATCTGTGCTCTGCCCACCACGAGTCCGCAGACATACCAACGTGCCACTGGGGGGCGTTAAATAAGGATTGTTTGTTTGTTTGTAGTTAAGCACAAAGCTACACAATGGGCTATCTGTGCTCTGCCCACCACGGGTATCGAAAACCGGATATTAGCGTTGTAAGTCCACAGACATACCGCTGTGCCATTGGGAGGGGGCGTTAAATAAAGAATCAACCGAGTTGTCTCACCTTCTCGTTTCATCTGTTTTCCGCTAGTTGTACTACGACCTGCGATGTGTTTCAAATGTAGTAGGATGAAAGTAATAGAAGGGAACGTATGAAGTTTATTTTTTTTTTGTCTTGTGAAACGTTATTATTATGTACTTAATGATGTAATTTGCAATAACTACTTGTTCCGCGTATTCAGCATTCTAAGTGAACTCTCATAAAATAAACTTTCAAGCTTTAACGGAAAAACTTTCTTTTCTTAGTTTCGTCAATTAACGGGTAAAACTTATAATTTCTTGGGAGTGAAAACAGGTTTTCGGGGGGGGGGGGGCTCGCGATTAAAAACACTAAGTTTTCTTCCTCAAATACACTTGTAATCACGTGATTATCGTCCAGTGTCGTAAAATACCATTAAGAGTAAGAAAGCTCGTGATATGACGTCGTGTGCCATTAAACTCCGTTTTAATCTGTTTCAAGTATATATTAAATACGACTGATCTTTAACCCTAATGTTACATTAATAGCAGTGTATTCAGCTGTCAGTGGAGTTCTTTTGGTCGTACTTAGTAGAAAATGAAATATTGAAAGAAACGGAAAAATTTTAAATATTTGATAAACATGTATCGAAACGGATAATAAAACGGCAAGCGGAAATAGAACACTGTCAGCATATTTGTAAAAATATTGTGTGAACCACTGAACTTCTAGTAGTTGTGTAAAAACGCGCACAGTTAATTTTTTTTAAAATTAAAAGTCAATTCGTAGTTTCAGTTATAAAATCTGTTTGAACATGTTACCACACCCGTACGGTATGAACATGTTCTATAAGAACTTAACATCAAGAGTAACTAATTTTCAGGTGCTGCTCTGGCCAATCAGTTGTTTTGATTAGTAACCACGTGTTGTCCACTATTTTCGATGCTATGTCGTACCTCTCTATATATACATATACACCATCAAACAAACTGCTCTCGCATCTAGGCACGAACAATTAAAACCGGGAATAACGCAGACAGTAACCACATTCTTGTTCTCAAACAAACAATTCCATGTCATGTGTGACAAAAGTTCACAAACAACCCATAAATCTCCATAACACCAGAAAGTCGTTATCTACTCTTTTACATTTGTAGGCCTAACAGTACAATTTGTTTCAGTTTCTTTGTAGCTAAGCGCAAAGCAACACAATGGGTTGTCTGTGCTGTACCAACCACGGGTATCGAACCCCGCTTTTTAGCGTCATAAGCCTTCAGACTTACCACTGTGCCACTGAGAAGCTTTGGCGCAATGAGAAATGATGTCTTACATTCCAGCTCCTGATTCCTATTATAAGGTTTGTTTGTTTATTTGTTACGGATTTCGCGCAAAGCTACACGAGAGCTATCTGCGCTAGCCGTCCCTAATTTAGCAGTGTAAGACTAGAGGGACGGCAGCTAGTCATCACCACCCACCGCCAACTCTTGGGCTACTCTTTTACCAACGAAGAGTGGGATTGACCGTCACGTTATAACGCCCCCACGCCTGAAAGAGTGAGCATGTTTGGTAGGACGGGGATTCGAACCCGCAACCCTCAGATTGCCACTCGAGCGCCCTAACCACCTGGCCATGCCGGGCCCCATTATAGGGGGCTAAAATTCTTAGAGTGAATTCAAAAGTTATTCGCGTATTTAATACGTGTATATACAGTAGTGAAGTAATCGTGGTTCATTATCCACCACAGATCCTTCCAGGTCTCCAACTGATTAAAATATCTAATCAGCATCGTTGCTAAGTGCTGTTATATAATATATATAATTATTATATAATACACGTTCATCCAAACCACGGTTTTAACGAAGCAAAAACGATGGAGGAATATGATAAACATGATGCTTCTAACTGTCTTCGGTATTCCAATTCTCACCTGTTCGCATACTGCTGGAGTTGGTTTATATTAACCAACGTTGACTCCACGTGCCTTTACTGCGGCCAAGGCAATAATAATAGGCAAACTCGTAAATTAGTTTATGTATATTAGATATGCTACATACGATAAAACAGCCATTTAAGTTGTTAAATTATTCATAGGGTATTTGGTAAATGTAAGCGAAGAAGTTATAAGTTAAGCTAACAGGTGAAATATCATAAGATCGAAAATACCGTTCACAGCGAGAGGACCTAACTGATGAAACAATCCATTCTAATCTTTATGAGCAAGAACGGTATACTTTAATTAGTTAAAAACGAATGTCTTGTAAACCTACGCTAATAAGGAGCTTTAAAACAATACATTTATATGCTAAAAAAAGTAGATACACTACGGCGCTTTATAACAATGTTTTTTTTATAAGTTAAAGATGTATGCCTTGTAAATCTATGTAATTTTGTTAAAATTGACAATTTTTCAATCATTACAGCTTGTAATTTCGAAAGTAACGGTTCTTATTTTGCAAAGAAGTCAAGTAGATCAGAAACGGCGACTGGTGTTGTAATCTCTAGAATATTCGGTGTCAGAAGATTCCAGAAATAATGTTTGTTTGTAATTAAGCACAAAGCTACATGCTACATACCGCTGTTCCACTGGGGGGGCCTTGAAATACTGAGTTGAGTGATACTTTATAATATGGGCAGTCCAGTTCACAGAAGAGAACCACACTGGCTGTTTAATCATGAGTATAAACAAGGCACATAATTGGGCGTATCATCATCAGTAAAAATAAGATATATAATTGGGCGTATCATCATCAGTAAAATAAATCCGGTCGCATTATCTTCATTGCGAATTAATCATCTCATTCAATTTATCATCATCAGTAAAAATAAGATATATAATTGGGCGTATCATCATCATCAGTAAAAATAAGATATATAATTGGGCGTATCATCATCATCAGTAAAAATAAGATATATAAATGGGCGTATCATCATCAGTAAAAATAAGATAAATATATAATTGGGCGTATCATCATCAGTAAAAATAAGATATATATAATTGAATGTATCATCATCATCAGTAAAAATAAGATATATAATTGGGCGTATCATCATCAGTAAAATAAATCCGGACGCATTATCTTCATTGCGAATTAATCATCTCATTCAATTTATCATCATCAGTAAAATTAAGATATATAATTGGGCGTATTATCATCAGTAAAAACAAGTGATGATAGAAGTTGTCAAATGGATTTTCAGTATTCATGTGCCATCTGAAGTGATGATAGTTGTTACCCAAAGGATCTTCATTTGTGGACAATATCTTGGTGTTGTTGCTAGATCCCCGTCACACCAAACATGCTCGCCCTTTTAGCCGTGGGGACGTTATAATGTGACGGTCAATCCCACTATTCGTTAGTAAAAGAGTAGCCCAAGAGTTGGCGGTGGGTGGTGATGACTAGCTGCCTTCCCTCTAGTCTTACACTACTAAATTGGGACGG
>NW_013666324.1:89659-97735 GCF_000517525.1 Limulus polyphemus | reverse complement strand
ATTGTTGCTAGCTGAGCTTAGCACTCGGGCTATCTTCACCTGTTAGTAAGGTAAGATCTAATATAAAAGCATACAAAATATGAGTTTGTTACCTACTGTGAACCCATGAACCCACTCGTATCTATGTTAAAACTTACCCCACGGAAAAACCTCAAAGTTGTAAATTTGTTATGAGAGGCGTATAAAATGAAATCAGGGCTAAAAAAAAAAACACGCTAAACCACATTTAGCGCTAGCTCATCCAAAGAATGAAAGCGATTTTTATACATTTACATTCGGACCAATACAAAATTTTCAACTTGCTGCTTTTTTTTGTTTTGTGTATAACCCTTTCTAACAAACAAACTTATAAGACTACACGAACTCTATAACCTTCTTCAGACAGGAAATACGCTACGTAATTATTACTCTGTTTTACATTTGAAAAACAAGATAGTTTTGTTTTCTGAACTTAGCAGAATAAAACGTTTTGTTTCTATTTGTCTATTGTATTCTTACATTTTTCTTCAGATTGAACTGCTGTCATAGCAAAGAAAAAAATGACAAAAATGGAAAGAGATCGTTATACTTACAGCCCAAGAAAATATGAACGAAAACGAAATTACAGAAAGAGAGAGATAATTAAAGAAAAATGAACGAAGAGACAATTAAAAGGAGAAGAACGTGGGAAGCAAGGACAACATAACAGGAATATGAGCTTAAGGTTAGAAGAAGTCGAAAAATAAAAGAAGACAAAATACAAAGTACTGAGAAGAAAGACGTCAAATCAAGTGTACGAAGTATCTTTCTGGATGACGAGTGTCCTGATTACTTACTTGGACAAGTTAAAGCTAGAGTTAGAAGCAGTACTAACAACCCCCACGAACAAGCTGAAGAATGTATCTGTTTAGCAATGTGTAAATTTTTTTATCAGAAATGGTGGGAATCAGAGTATGCACGTGTACAATTCGCGTGCACATCACACAGTCATTAGGAGAGGACACTGAAAAGCACGGGACTTGCTAATTGTTTATACAAGTTCTTAACACAGTGTTCTTTATATATGGCATGGCCACAGGTAACCAACAGAGGTTACAATCACATCTAACCATATCAAACTTAAGTGCGAATGAGTGAGAATATCAAGGTTTATTAGATGATTACAATATATGTTCTAAGCATATTATCGTATCCAATCCTGTATCTTTCAGCACTTATTTCCTAGAAATATCTAAGCTCTTACCGAAACGTTTTTAATGAAGCATTAAAAACGCCCTAATGTGTATAATAATTACAACATACGATAATGTTTCACCCAGAGCCAGTTCATTCGTCTGATAAGATATGGTAGGACATGAACTCTTTATCATTTTTCATTCTTTAAAATTAAATATTCACTTTTATCGACGATCTTAATAATAACACCGTAATGTATCCACATAAATATTATCCTAATGTTTTCGTTACTTATTATGCCGAAACACTCTGGTCCTAAATATAATATAATATTAACTTTTCTTTGTCGTTATCATTAACTCTCCGTCCTAAATTAGCACCTAATCACAGAAATAAGGAACCGTTCTTACACCAGAACTACTTGCTGAACATAACGCATGAACTTGTATTAGTATTTCAGGCCAGAACCACTTGATGAACATGAACTTGTATTAGTATTTCAGGCCAGAACTACTTGCTGAACATGAATTTGTATTAGTATTTCAGATTATATAAAGAATATTGACATTCCACGAAAAATATCATTAAGGAACCTACTTCACCCTCCCGCCTGTCCTCACGGGTAAACTTGAGGGCTTATAGCATAGAAATTTTGAGTTCGATCCTTGATAGCCCACTGACCAACTTTTTGCTTAAAATAAGCTAATTAACTATTAAGTTCTGTAAACTAGTTGAGTGTGGTACTTAAAAGAAAATAACACTCTCAAAAAATAGCCGTTTTCCGAATCAAATAAACTCAGGAACAATAGAATATGTAGTGACCAGAGCAGGTCTATAATATAAACTGTCTGTACGTTATATTATTTCGTCAGATTACGTGACCAATCGAAATGGTTAAGTGTTATTCCCATTTTAAACCACCGATGTTTTACTGATAGAAATATATACTCGTGGAAGGAGATAAAGAGACGGGTAGACGGATATTATTTATCTGTTTGCCTGTCTGTCTTGGAGAAAAACGGATCTATAGATAGATAGACAAACAAACAGATAGCTACACAGCCAGACGAACAGACAGAGAGACAAATAAACAGATAGCTACACAGCCAGACGAACAGACAGAGAGACAAATAAACAGATAGCTAGACAGACAGAGAGACAAATAAACAGATAGCTACACTGCCAGACGAACAGACAGAGGGACAAATAAACAGATAGCTACACAGCCAGACGAACAGACAGAGAGACAAATAAACAGATAGCTACACAGCCAGATGAACAGACAGAGAGACAAATAAACAGATAGCTACACAGCCAGATGAACAGACAGAGAGACAAATAAACAAATAGCTACACAGCCAGATGAACAGACAGAGAGACAAATAAACAGATAGCTACACAGCCAGACGAACAGACAGAGAGACAAATAAACAGATAGCTACACAGACAGACGAACAGACAGAGAGACAAATAAACAGATAGCTACACAGACAGACGAACAGACAGAGAGACAAATGAACAGATAGCTAGACAGACAGATAGACAAACAAACAGATAGCTACACAGACAGATAGATAGACAGTGAAACAGATAAAAGATATATTTAATAAACACTGTACTCATTTCTCTCTTTTCGATGATAGTTTATGACATACTTATGTTTATATATTACATTTTTCATGTCCAACGCTCCATTTTCTGGGATGCTACTAAACCATTCTTAGAGCTATAGTGTATGATAATACTGAAATAGCGTGCGACCTCTAAAAATAATGTCTCGGCCAAACTGACCATCATTAAGAATCTTTAGTAAAAATCTCAAGTACGCCATTTGACCGAAAATGAGGCTACAACCGTGCATATAAGATTCTGGCCGTGGAATATATAGATACTAAATCAAAACTTGTGAAGCATTCGTCTGAGCTAGCGTAACGATTAATGGATACTTATACATTTATCTTTAGTGGACAAAAAAAAGCTCGTTTTATTACCATACGGAATGTTGAAATTCACCTCTCTCAGTAGGTTAAAGTTCAAATCCAAACACTTAAACAAAAACAAACAAAAGTTGGATAACAAAGCTTTAAATGTCCGTTTTCTCGTACTGCTTCGGAAAGCCAGTTCTATACAGTGTTGTAAAATGACAAAAATATAATTTTAATAGTTTCTATTAAAGGCAACTCTTGTGGCTAGGAAGCTCGACTAGCAATCTGCGGGTCGTGGGTTTGAATCCCCGTCCCACCAAACATGCTCGCCCTTTCAGCCGTGGGGTCGTTATAATGTGACGGCCAATCCCACTATTCGTTGGTAAAAGAGTAGCCCAAGTGTTGTCGGTGGGTGGAGATGACTAGCTGCCTTCCCTCTAGTTTTACACTGATAAATTAGGGACGGCTAGCGCAGATAGCCCTCGTGTAGCTTTGCGCGAAATTCAAAACAAACAAACAAACAAACTCTTCATGTAACACTACTCAAAATGCTCAGTTAACTCAGTGAAACATTTTGTATAAGTTTTGTTCTTTAACACATTGATAATGATCACCTAACTCTGGAATATTTAGTGTATAACTTTCCTTAGTATGTAACATCTCTAAAAATGCTGAGTAAACTCAGTGAGGCTTTGCGTGCTTGCTTTAGTTACTTATGTTATAATCTGTTTCTAGTTGCCATGGTACATGTTTTGTAGTTTATAACTTCTCATCGCTCATTACGTCAACCAGTCCGTCTCACACCGCTTTAAATTCATTGATCAATACGCTAGCACCTATAAACAGGCAAGCCGTATAAGTTATGAATAACTCATGAGCACGAAATTGTGAGAAAACACTTTTAATCTTAGACATACCAGCAAGAGTAAATACAGCTCTGTTTAATTTGAAAGTCTTTGCCATACCTGTATCTAAAACAATCGAATCAGAACCAAAATTAAATTTATAATGTCAATTAGTAAGTGGATAAATTCACCAGTTTATAAAGTAAACTAGTAAAGAGGATAAATTCACCAGTTTATAAAGTAAACTAGTAAAGAGGATAAATTCACCAGTTTATAAAGTAAACTAGTAAAGAGGATAAATTCACCAGTTTATAAAGTAAACTAGTAAAGAGGATAAATTTACCAGTTTATAAAGTAAACTAGTAAAGGGATAAATTCACCAGTTTATAAAGTAAACTTTATCCCTTTACTAGTTTACTTTATAAACTGGTGAATTTATCCTCTTTACTAGTTTACTTTATAAACTGGCGAATTTATCCTCTTTACTAGTTTACTTTATAAACTGGATAAATAAATTATCCAGTTTATAAAGTAAACTAGTAAAGGGATAAATTCTTTAATCGGTTACCCTCGCTCGTATCTGTGTTTTTGATATAGCCTCACAGTTTGTTTGTTTGTTTTAGAGCAAAGCCACATTAGACTATCTGCTTTGTCCACCGAAGGGAACCGAGTCCCGTATTTTAGCAATATAAGCCCGTAGACTTACTGTTGTTCCATCAGGAGATGTCTTGACGTTTTACGAATATTTGTATTGACTATATACGAGAATATTGGACATGAACATTGAACGCTAAAACGTAGACCTAGAGGTAAAAGTTTGTTTGTTTGTTTTAGAGCAAAGCCACATTAGACTATCTGCTTTGTCCACCGAAGGGAACCGAGTCCCGTATTTTAGCAATATAAGCCCGTAGACTTACTGCTGTCCCATCAGGGGATGTCTTGACATTTTACGAATATTTTTATTGACTATATACGAGAATACTGGACGTGAACATTGAAAGCTAAAACGTAGACCTAGAGGTAAAAGTTACGTCCAGAGGTTTAACACCAAAACACCTACTGAAGAATTACTAGTATCGAAATTAGACAAATTACTTTCAATAAAATGTTTTGAAAGAAGTGAAAACGGTTAGAAGATAAACTAAAACCACACAGAACGGTTGTTACACCCTGGATACTTCTATGACAATTTAGAGCAGTGTATCTCAACTACTGGCCCGTCACAACTGCCGATCAGTCGCAGTCACAGGCCCGTCACAACTACTGGTCAGTCACAGCCACCAGTCTATCACAACTACTGGTCACTCACAGTCAACAGTCCGTTACAACTACCGGTTCGTCACAACTACTAGTCAGTCACAGCCACCGGTCTGTCACAACTACTGGTCACTCACAGTCAACAGTCCGTCACAACTACCGGTTCGTCACAACTACTGGTCAGTCACAGTCAACAGTCCGTCACAACTACCGGTTCGTCACAGTCACCGGTCAGTCACAGGCCCGTCACAACTACTGGTCACTCACAGTCAACAGTCCATCACAACTACCGGTTCGTCACAGTCACCGGTCAGTCACAGGCCCGTCACAACTACTGGTCAGTCACAGCCACCAGTCTATCACAACTACTGGTCACTCACAGTCAACAGTCCGTCACAACTACCGGTTTGTCACAGTCACCGGTCAGTCACAACTGCCGATCAGTCGCAGTCACAGGCCCGTCACAACTACTGGTCACTCACAGCCACCGGTCTATCACAACTACTGGTCACTCACAGTCAACAGCCCAAACCATTAACTCTTCTAACAATACAAGCAGATGTTTAGTTTGTTTAAAGGCATCGTGATCCATATAATCCAGAACTAAGATATAAATCATTGTGATTATAGAAGGAAATGTTTAAAACTTACTTCAAGTTCTTTTGATGCGAGAACAGCTGATCCAAACCACCAGGGAAAATCGCTTTTTTTTAGACTTTTTACAGCAACTGTCTTTGTGCTTCTGTTTTAGATAATTTATTCACTTTTTACAGGCACCTATCAAACACGAAATTAGCCCTTTTTAGACTTTTTACAGCAACTGTCTTTGTGCTTCTGTTTTAGATAATTTATTCACTTTTTACAGACACCTATCAAACATAAAATTAACGGATAATGGTATACTTAATTTATTAAAACGTACAAGCAATTGTAGTACTGTTGCTACAACGTACAATGTAGTTGTAACTGTGAAATGTGAGTTATTCAGTTCATTATGAAGCAATGAACTATATACAAGATAAAAAAATACCTTTAAAAATTGACCTTAGGGTCACTCAGCACTGACTTTTAAATTATCAAAGACCGGCCTTTATTTACAAGTTCAAGTTTCACACTACCAGAATGATCTGACATAACCCAAAATAATGATCTGACATAACCCACAATAATGATCTGACATAACCCAAAATAATGATCTGATATAACCCACAATAATGATCTGACATAACCCAAAATGATGATCTGATATAACCCACAATAATGATCTGACATAACCCAAAATAATGATCTGACATAACCCACAACAGTACTGTTTTATTTTAACATCTTCGTTACGTTTACTTAGAATTATTATAACGGTTTAACATGAAAAGTACATTAATTAAGTTAACTATTGAAAATGATACAGCCCGTAATTGTGAAATGTTCATATGGTTCAGCTAATATTATTTTACGATCTACACGAACCTTATAAGGCTTAAGTTCTTACATGAATATCACGATTTTAATTTTTAGTATGCAGCATAATAAGTGATTACAATTTCAAGTTCATTAAACTTAGTGTTTTTACGGCAAGTCTGTAGGGGAATTGAATGTACATTATGTACGCATTTTTGTTACTCCCAAATACAAGCTTGATTAAAATTCCAAAACGTAATCCAGAATATAAATCGAGTTTTTCTTAGAAACTTATATTAAAATTAAACAATCAGCACAGCAGTAACAGCTGAGAAGGCTTAAGAGTTCTTTACTACATCAGGTCAATTAATCTCTGCACCAGTGTCAGTTAATTTCAAACTCCGTCCAGGATTTCCGTAAGAGTTGAACGTTCTAGAAAAGATGAGGCTTAAAGAAATATTAACTAATGACGAGTGGCCATCTTTTTTCTTTTTTTTAACAACACGTGACAGATTTCTTTTTTCTTCTATACTTTTTCGTCATAGTTGAATATGTAGTGGCCTGGTGCTGAGGGTATTCGAATTAAAATCTGAGGGTTACGGGTTCGAATCCGTCCTTCAAAATGCCCGCTAATGTGACAGTAAATCCCACTATTCGTTAGTAAAGAGGACCTCACGAGGTTTGAGTGAGTGGCGTTGACTAGCTGCCTTCCCTCTAGTTTATAATTTCAAACTTGGGGACAGATAGTGCAGACAGCCCTCGAGTATCTTTCCGCGAAATTCCCCAGCGGCGCAGAAGTCAGTATGCGGGCTTATAACGCATAATGCTAAAATCCAGGTTTCGATACCCGTGGCGGTTACAGCACAGATAGCTCTCGAGAAATTCAAAACAAATAAACTTGAAAATGATGTACATAAAAGAAAACGTACCGAATTAATATATTTTATCACCAGTTATTCAAATAAATACATTTACATCACACTCCGAGGGCAGTCAACATTTCTCCGGTATCTCCAAATCGTACCATTTTTCACCACTTATTTGTTTTTTAACTTAATGATATCTTCATCGCAAAATTATATTTAGCCACTTTACTGACAAAAACAAGAGAGTAGCTTGATTTTTTATCTTATTTCTTCGTTATTGCTTAATAAAAATATTCTTTAAGTTAGGATTTTTAAAATGAATTTAATAGTCTAATACGTTGGATTGTTTGAAGTTAAGCACAAAGCTACACTATGGGCTATCTGTGCTCTGCCCATTACGGGTATCGAAACCCGGTTTCTAGCATTGTAAGTCCGCGGACATACTGCTGTGCTACTGGAAGGCCTAATGCGTTGAAGGTGTTTGTTTTTTAAAGAAACTTTTCAACTATTTTTGACTGAATAGGCTAGATCAGTGATTCCCAACCTATGGTCCCCGGACCCCTGGGGTGTCTGCGAAGATAATACCATCTCATTACGCAAGCAAGTTTTTTTAATTCTGCTGTTCTTTTA
>NW_013666324.1:81290-89415 GCF_000517525.1 Limulus polyphemus | reverse complement strand
ATATACATATATGTATATATATATAATTATTTGGTTATGGATGTCAGGAGCGTTATCAAACTGTAGGATAGAAAAGAAAAAAATGCACAATATTGAATTTTTTTTAATTATCGGAAAGCTAGAAGCATCATCTTAACTGTGTAGGAGATAAAAGAATCAGTGACATCATGTAGCGAAGTGTATTGGGGGGCACAGCCAGAAAATATAATACTTTTGTTAATAATAAGGATCATACAAACAGTAATAAGATGCGTGCCTTTTACTTTTCATGTTATCAAATTTTCGCTGGAACTCTGATTAACTTATTAGTTTCCAATACAGATAAATATTTCGATCATATTCACACAAATGTTTATACGTCGAGTAGGAATTATTAAAAGAGTGTAGGGAAAGCACTTGGGGGGGGGGGGACGCGTGCCCACCCGTGGCCTATGGGCACGACGCCACAGAGAGGATTGTTTGTTTGTTTGTTTTGGAATTATGCACAAAGCTACACAATGGGCTATCTGTGCTCTGCCCACCACGGGTATCGAAACCCGGTTTCTAGCGGTATGAATTCGCAGACATACCGCTGTGCCACTGGAGGGGGGGGGGCTCTCACTTTAAGCTGTGGGTGCATCAATCCCTTATCGTGGTGGATGGTTGGGTCCTTCTGACCGACTGCTTTCAGACATGCCGCTGTGTCACTGGGGGGGGGGGGCACAGAGAGGAACACATATATGTACTGCTAAAAATAATTCAAGTACTAAAATAAAGCGAAATTCCTTTTCAACTGCCCACACAAGTCGAATGTCAGCATTAAGATTTCTTTTGAAAGGAATATAGACTAAACATTAGTTTGGTGCTGTTGTTAAGATAGTTCCTTTAAGTTATAACCATTAATTTCAAGGTAAATATAAGATGATTTGCACTTCATTCAGAAACAAACTGCAAATGGGTCTTTGTAAAAGAAGAGAAGGAAGAATTCAGAAACCTAATCTTGACCATTTCACTCTATAAGAAACCGTGTTTGTTAGAAGACACTGTGACCCTATCAATATTGGAGTACCTTATCGAATGTTTCGACGTAACGCATTTGTGAAACTTGTTTAGATTTTTTTTTTCAGCTATTTATACATTTGGTCAAATTTTTCGATATGAAGCATTTTAAAACAATATATATTTTTTTAAATTATTAATAAACTTGATGAGTTTAAAATCACAAACGAACTTTAAGTTTACGGACTTACAACGCTAAAATTCGGGGTTCAAGTCTCCGCGTTGGACAGAGCGCAAATTGCCCATTATGTTTTTTTGGAAGAGGCTAAAAAACAACAACAAAAAACCAGCAATAAATGAAATTAAAATAAAATAGAATAGAATAAAGAAAAAAATATGAATGATTACGTCACAGAGATTGATAGACTTATAAAAATTAGATTTGTATTCAATTAATGGACTTACCACGAATAGTAGAACCATTGGATATAGGCTATAAAAAGTCTGTTTGTTTTAGAGCAAAGCCACATTCGGCTGCATCCACCGCAGGGAATCGAACCCCGGATTTTGGTGTTGTAAGTCCGCAGCCTCAGTTACATATATAGTTACTAATTAACAATGAGAAGTCCAGTTTTATGGATTTTATATCTTCACGAAATCTTCTTTGTTGATTTTTCTTATCATTATATAAAGAGTCATTCATATTCATTCTTCTACTCTTCACTGAGCTGAGCGAGTCGCGTGCTGTGAAACGTCTTTTGTCGTCACAATTCCACCGCTACCTCTTACGTGGCACAAAGACGCCTTTTCAACTTAAGCATATGATTAAGGGAATTTTCGTTACTAAAATTACTGCCACGGAACGTACTGCTAATCTTCTTCCAAAATTGTTGAAAGAAAAATTATTCAATTCCAATTGAAGATTAAACATATACCAATGGGAGTGTTGTGTGTTACGTGACGAAGCCACCCAACAGGGGTAAAGAACCGTCACATACCATAAAGTCATGAAGAGTTTCCCGGCATTCCCAGCAAATACAAACAAACCAGACACGTGTTTTGTAAATCCGAGTTTTTTTTAGCCATTTTCTAATAGTTTGATTTGAATTTAGCGCAATGCTACACGAGCAGTGACATATTAGATGGAAGGCAACTAGTTAACACCACCCACCGCCAACTCTTGGGCTACTCTTTTACCAACGAATAATAGGATTGACCGCACATTATAACACCCCCACGGCTGATAGGGCGAGCATGTTTGATGATGGGGATTCGAACTCGTGACCCCCAAATTGCGAGTCGAGCGCCCTAACCACCAGACCATGTCAAGCTTTTTTTCTAATACACACAGGTGAAGATAAGTGACCCCTGACGGATTTATATTTATTTATATTTCGTAATGTTTAGATGATTCTACGACTGGAATAACAGTTATTTCTGGACAAAAAAGCCCAGATAAGTATATCTAAACTTTCCAAGTAAAATGGGGAAATCATGTTGAAAAAATGGGTTTTCTTAAACATGTAATTTTGAACTGATAGTCCAGAGAGAAGGCAGCTATTCAACACCCACCGCAAATTATTTTGCTACTCTTTGTTACACCATATAGTGTTATTTGACAGTCACTCTTGTAATGCACCCATGCCCCAAAATGTAGAGGGCGATCTTTTTGATAACGGGTTGAGAACCACGAACCCTCCACCGTCTGGCAGCTAATATACCCGTGTCTTAATGATTCAGACACGTGATATTGTATTCAGAGTGTATCCAAGTGTTTGAATCAGTTAAGACACATAATAAAGCATTAGCGCGTCCAAATATTTCAATATGTTAGTGTCGTGATATGGCTCGTAATGTATCAAAGTGTCTGAATCAGTTAATACACGTGATATTGTTTATACTGTGTATCCAAGTGTTCCAGTTGGTTTTATTGAGTAGATAGAATATAAGTTAATACAGATATATATATATCTTGTTTAACTTTAATTATTACATATTTATATCTTGTTTAATTTTAATTATTACATATTTATATATCGTTTAATGCTAATTACACAGATTTATGTAATAAGTTACTGCTTAATGCTAACTATACGAATTTATATAACCAGCTAATGTTTAATGTCAGTGATTTATATTAAGTCAGCACAAAGTGTCATTACATCTCATAACAACCAAATTTAACACTATTCTGGAATATATCTAAACCACAGTTATGATCATAAAATGCTCAGTAACACTACTCGCAGTCCACTAGGCCCACCTGGAGTGGCGTAAAATCTATACGGAACGTATCAACCGAGCAAGAGAATGTTTAAGCAAACATTAACTGCGTCTTCATTCACTTACTCCAGGCGTAAAATCTATACGGAACGTATCAACCGAGCAAGAGAATGTTTAAGCAAACATTAACTGCGTCTTCATTCACTTACGACATCATTTCAAAACCTATTCGGAGGTGGGGGGGGAGCACATATCAAATATTCACAGGGGTCCATGATGGCTCTCGGCGGTCCTGCAGGTCACTTTCCAAGTACTTTTGAATAATTATCAAGGCATTACACTTATTATAAATTCTATTGCAAGTAACGATACACGTAATGACAATGACGTTCAATTCATGAAGTATTATTTTCAATACCATTCAATAGATGAAGTATTATTTTCAATACCATTCAATAGATGAAGTATTATTTTCAATACCATTCAATACATGAAGTATTATTTTCAACATCATTCAATAGAAGAAGTATTATTTTCAACATCATTCAATAGAAGAAGTATTATTTTCAACACCATTCAATAGATGAAGTATTATTTTCAACATCATTCAATAGAATAAGTATTATTTTCAATACCATTCAATAGATGAAGTATTATTTTCAATACCATTCAATAGATGAAGTATTATTTTCAACATCATTCAATAGAAGAAGTATTATTTTCAATACCATTCAATAGATGAAGTATTATTTTCAACATCATTCAATAGAAGAAGTATTATTTTCAACATCATTCAATAGATGAAGTATTATTTTCAACACCATTCAATAGATGAAGTATTATTTTCAACATCATTCAATAGAATGAAGTATTATTTTCAACATCATTCAATAGATGAAGTATTATTTTCAATACCATTCAATAAATGAAGTATTATTTTCAATACCATTCAATAGATGAAGTATTATTTTGTCATTTAATAATACCTTTGTAAGGATTATACAGGAAACGTTATCTTAACCTTACATTGGTGGTTTTTTAAAACCTCACATTCTTTTTAAAGTTATATTAATCCATTTTAATGTTATATCAATGATATATTTGTAGTTCACGTAGTTGGTCTTAATGTGCTAATAATATTATGAATGTTGTCCACGTGGTTAATATGAATATTCTGTTTTAATGTGCTAATAAGGGTTATTTTGAATATTCCATTTCAGTGCTAACAATGA
This sequence comes from Limulus polyphemus, assembly GCF_000517525.1. Taxonomy (NCBI): domain Eukaryota; kingdom Metazoa; phylum Arthropoda; class Merostomata; order Xiphosura; family Limulidae; genus Limulus; species Limulus polyphemus. The sequence goes on along the minus strand of NW_013666324.1, from coordinate 84,982 downwards.
TTTAGATGTTGTCCACAAAATTGTTTTTCTTATAATATAACTCAAAGGTTGAACAATCAATTTCTCAGTTATTTCGATGGTTGTTTTTTTACGTACAGTTCTATATCTGTTAAAATTAAAGCACGTGACAAACAACAATTAAATAAAATGATTTGATATAAAGTATTTATAACTTTTAAATATTTTTGCCTTAAATCTCACGAACTTACATAACAAACACGTGTAAAAACCTAAGTAATAACTCAAAGAATATTCCACACAGTAATACCGAGGAATTAAATTTGATTTATTTTAAGTTTTACTCATCTCGAGAGGGTTATATTACTCACAGTTTTTACTGTGTATAAATATTGATTTATTTTAAGTTTTACTCATCTCGAGAGGGTTATATTACTCACAATTTTTAATGTGTATAAATATTGATTTATTTTAAGTTTTACTCATCTCGAGAGGGTTATATTACTCACAGTTTTTACTGTGTATAAATATTGATTTATTGTAAGTTTTACTCATCTCGAGGGCATTATATTACTCACAGTTTTTACTGTGTATAAATATTGATTTATTTTAAGTTTTACTCATCTCGAGGGCGTTATATTACTCACAATTTTTAATGTGTATAAATATTGATTTATTTTAAGTTTTACTCATCTCGAGGGCGTTATATTACTCACAATTTTTAATGTGTAAAAATATTGATTTAAGTTTTACTCATCTCGAGGGCGTTATATTACTCACAATTTTTAATGTGTATAAATATTGATTTATTTTAAGTTTTACTCATCTCGAGGGCGTTATATTACTCACAATTTTTAATGTGTATAAATATAGCAATTTTACAGAAAATCCTCTTTTTTTAAGGGATCGTTCATAACTGTCAGTACCAAAATGATACGAAGGTTTCGATAAAGGTGGGGATGAGTAAAAAAGCATGAATCTATTCGATAAATTATGCTAAAAAACTCCTAAAAGAGTTAATAAATTCTGTTTATCTCTTTCTTATTAACGCATTTATTTAATAAATGTGGCTAACAGGTGATTTACTTTCTCACATATCAACATATTTATGTAGGTGGATATGTCTTGGAATTATGGAAAAATGTTCGATAATTTTTAACGACGAAATTTGTGAATGGACCCTCAATACAATAGTTAAATATATTTTATCGACCTATGCGCGTGTTACAAAGTTATATTTCTATTTCTTGTCGATAACGCACAACTTAGAGAAACTATTCGGTAAACAAAATTATTAAATTCAAATTAACAGTAACTTTGTAATAACTTCTGAAACGTCTCTTACCACTCACGTGCACTCGAGCTGGATACCCTGGAACACGAGAGTTCCTGTTTGTATTGATAAACTTCAAATTCTAACTCTATCATCGACGATCCATCAACTTGCGATGTTGTTACAGGCCAGGATTTCTAAATCTCTTGCATATGGTGATAAACCTTCTTAGAGTAACCATAGCTCCCTCAAACCTACAAGCTTATATGCGCATTCCCCGGTTACCAGCCATCTTTATTGTCAAAAACAAAAAATAAACTAGCGCGCATCACAGTCAGCTTGCGCCATCTATATATATTTTGTTTTCTCTCTTAAACCTTGTCTTACTAAAAATATCGAAAATGAAAAAGTATTTTTTTTTTTCAACAGACCAGACATTCTTTTTAACCTATCGATATATATAAACGAGATTCTAAAATATTTACTTTTATCATTCTTTAAACTTAAAGTAAAAAGGCATTTTGTGGCACAGAAAGCAAACAGGAAAATACAGGAAGGGAAACAAAACGATTGTTTGTTTGTTTTTGAATTTCGCGCAAAGCTACACGAGGGCTATCTGCGCTAGCCATCCCTAATTTAGCAGTGTAAGACTAGAGGGAAGGCGGCTAGTCATCACCACCCACCGCCATCTCTTTGGCTACTCTTTCGCCAACGAATAGTGGGATTGATCGTCACGTTATAACGCCCCCACGGCTGAAAGGGAGAGCATGTTGGGTGGGACAGGGATTCGAACCCGCGACCCACAGATTGCGAGTCGAGCGCCCTAACCACCTGGCCGTGCCGAGCCCGGAAACAAAACGAAATAAAGAAAATTACACCAGATTGAGTCCTTCTACTCTGAATGATTCAGTGTTCGTCTGTATTTGTGGATGAGCGTTACATTTGATGCATTACAGTTAATATTTTTCAAGTTTTATTTAATAAACATTATTTATTTATAGTCTAAGATTTGTATTTCAAACTTCCTTTGTTTCATCCTGATAATGGAGTTTCGTATAGGAATAGTTGAAACGCATATTTCTGCAACTATAACAAATTGTACGCTGTCTGGTTTAGTATCAGCACAGACCTAAAACGAAATGAATTCCTACCGCTAGAAGGCACTACGGTAAATAAAATATTCAGAACGGAATACGGGAATCAAATTCGTTCGTGTAGTATTTCTCCGTTTTTGCGACACCAGATACTAACCAAAGAAAAATTCTTAAATCTGTGTATGATAATTAGTTGATAGATCTATATCGCGTAATACCAAAAATAAACAGTTCGTGCGTGTTAGTTTGTTTATTTAAACATGTGTTTCCATGGTCACGAAACGATCAGAATAATCAGTTTGATTAAAATACTTTAATAAATTTTGTGTGCATGTCGTCCCGAAAAGAGATTCGGCGAGGCATCAATAACGAAATATTACGAAACCATTGTTTCAGACATTAGTGTGTGATTTGTTAAAGCAAAGCCACATCGGGCTATCTGCTGTGTCCCCCGAGGGGAATTGAAACCTTTATTTTAGCTTTGTAAATCCTAAGACTTACCTTTGTTCCACCGGAGGACTCCAAATATTGGAATATTACTTTTGAAAAAAAAAAAAAAAACACATTAACGAAAAATCTTTATTTTGTTTGTTTATATTACAAGTCCTTCTAACACTAAATTTTAAAGCAAGGTGTGAAGAAAGAAATGTATTCAAAACTTTAACCAACTGGGTTAATTTCTAGAGAAAACACAAATTGACATTATAAGAACACATTCTATTAAAACAAGATCTGGTCTTTATCTCATATTCATTTGTAAACTCTTTATCCCAGTTTTAGTAAACCCCCGAAGTGTTCTAAAGATGCTCTGGACCACACTTAAACTGCCTCGTGTCAGATACAAGTCGAGATATTAGGCCAGAATTTCGGTTTCATCTGTATTTACCATATGATACAAATATCAACGATGGTTTCCCTGGTATCATAACTGCTTAAACACGTGGAAGGATGGGAGCAGAAAGTAATTAACTGCTTAATTTAAAATATCCAGTCGTTTCAACTAATGCCTATTTACAGCAATTTTAAAGCTCGGCAAAGAGAAATATTCTCATATTTCAGATCGAATGTTTCGTGAGCTCAGAGTTGAGAAGAACGTATACTTATGGAAAAAAAAAAATAATTCAAGAATTAAAGTCATGCAGGTGAGACAACCTTCACGTTTACATGGTACTGATTGAACGGTGACAACGATCAATAGAATGTAGACGATCTCACTGGCATTAAGATCTCACACACATAACTACGTGTGTATAGAATCTATATATGGGAAACCCACCTTTACCTGTTCAATACCTGGCTTAGTGTAACTGGGTCAATAACAAGCCACATATAGTTTAAACAATAACTGAAAAAAGATTCTTATTCAG
>NW_013666324.1:74168-80290 GCF_000517525.1 Limulus polyphemus | reverse complement strand
CGTTTATTTTAACTACATCATGGTAAACTGAAAATTGACATCTTCTGTTTAAGGGCATTTCGTAGTTTACTTTATGTAATTTCAAAGTATTGGGAAACCTTATACATTTACTTAACATCGATTTGTTTTGAATTTCGCGCCAAGCTACACGAGGGCTATCTATGCTAGCCTTCCCTAATTTAGCAGTGTATAGGAAGCTAGTCATCACCAACCACCGCCAACCCTGGGCTACTCTTTTACCAACGAATAGTGGGATTGACCGTAATATGGTAACGCCCTCACGGCTGAAAGGGCGAGCATATTTGGTGGGACGAGGATACTTAACGTCGGTGAGAATACATCACCTGCAGCTGATAAGGATCATTTAGAAAATGGAAAATACGTAAAAACCTAACAGTAATTTCAAAACCACTCAAAACTAAGTACTTAAAGACAAAAATGCGAGAAAACTGTTAATCAAAAAATTTCCACAATAAAAATTATATTTATATATAGATGTTCACGTTACAAACGTTTTACGTGTGTCATTCTAGCTGTGTTGATAAGATAACTTTTAGAGCATTCGCCTTTTTTTGTTAGTGTTTTTGTTGTTATTACCACCTGATAGAGCCAATACGCACGTGCTGTTTTCACGTGTATGTTGTCGATGAGTTTGGTATTACAACCAGAAGTTTATAGCTTCGCACTTTCCCTCATCGAATTAAGACAGTTGTGATGAAGAAATCACAAAGTTGAAACGAGTCCGGTTTCTGATTTACAAAACTATAATCATTTTATTCACGTATATATAAAAATACACTAGACCTTGTTATAAATACGACGAGTACGTGTTCTACTACGTCTTGGAGGCCAGGTGGTTAGGGCGCTCGACTCACAATCTGAGGGTCGCGGGTTCGAATCCCCGTCCCACCAAACATGCTCGCCCTTTCAGCCGTGGGGGCGTTATAAGTGACGGTCAATTCCACTATTCGTTGGTAAAGGAGTAGCCCAAAAGTTGGCGGTGGGTGGTGATGACTAGCTGCTTTCCCTCTAGTCTTACATTGCTAGAGACGGCTAGCGCAGATGGCTCTCGTGTAGCTTTGCGCGAAATTCAAAAACAAACAAATGAAGAATATAACGTCTTGGATGTTATTTTCTACGTCTTACTTTCTTAAACTAGTCATTACTTCTACATCATGCCGTAGAGTATTCAGGAAGTTGTGTAACGTCTACTTGTGAAGGAAACTGTTATCTACCAGTACTTAAGAGGCTTTTAGGTAGTACTCTGACGAGTGAAGTTCTGTCATACGAGATTCTTCTTCGATCTAACAGATTAAGTTATATGCACCGGATAGCGTGACTTTTTCTACCAACACTACTAGTATATTTTTGAGAGTCTGAAACGGATTAACTACAATGAACGAAAAGCTAGATAACTTAGAAGCAGCAGTCACATAACACGTGTTAAACATTTGATTAAATTAACAGACCAAAGATAAGTAGCTGGAACATATTATTTACAATAAACATTATTAATGTTGACCAGTTTTATGTATGCTATTCAAGTTCGAATTAATTTACGTTGTCTTCTAATGTTTACACGTAAAATAACCGAAGTTACTTCTCTCTGTCTCTCTCTTTTAACGTACATAAACGTTAAGGAGAACTGACGTAGAATTGGAGGCTAATTAAAATATTATATCATAAGTACGGTAGTACCTACAGTAGGAATGAGGCGGATACACGGTACATGCAATATACAAATTATTTACTCACATACACCTTTAATAACCAAATAATAAACCTTCCTAAAGTATTTGAGAGACACCCTTAGGTGATAAACAAGCCACATACAAAATTATAAGTTATAGAACCACTTGAGAAAGAGCAGATACAAAAATTCAGAAAACTACAAATTTCCCATTCTCACTAACGAAATACCTTATTCTCGGTTTATAGTAAGTAGGCTCTCCAAGTTGAGAGCTCATATTCATTGCGAAAAAAATGAATGGTTTCAATAAGCATCAAGCATTCTTCCACATAATTAACTACATTCATGTATTTGAGAGTAACATAGTTTCTTCTATACTGGTATACTAAAACATGGAGACCCATGTTTTTTTTTTTTTGTTTCTTTCCTCGGAGATAATTGTGTTTTGATTAATACACTGCGACTTCTTTATTAAATCGTTTCTCGCAATCTCCGGGTTGTGAGTTCGAATCCCATCACTGTAGGGGCGTTATAATGTGACGGCCATTTCCACTATTCGTTGGAAAGAGAAGCTCAACAGTTGGCGGTGGGTGGTATCGACTAGCCTAGTCTATCACTTCTAAATTAGGGACGTCTAGCACAGATAACTCCGGAGTTGTTCTGCGTGAAATTCGAACAAATAAACAGAGAAACAAATGGTACTTGTTTGACGTTTGTGCGTAAAAAAAAGTAATGTTTTTTATTGTTGTATATCATAAGTTTATCGAATGGTCATTCCTAAATCCTGTTATATATATTAGAAAATTACGCTCGTCCTAAATGCTTATAGATCAGTTTAATATGTAGTATGTGTGTCGTTAGTGTCTAGTATCTGAAACAACTCCTGTCCTTGACACAACACACTAATTTCCGTTTTCCCTCTCCAGATTCATTCTCCTGTTCGTGTCGCTCCTCTTTTGGTGGTTTGGGGAGAGTGGACTACGCTAGAAACCGGGTTTCGATACCCGTGGTGGGCAGAGCACAGATAGCCAACTGTGTAGCTTTGTGCTTAACTTCAAGGAAACAAATAAATTAATATACCGTTGCATAAACAACAATTACCTATATCAGAAGTGATCTTTCCACTGAGAGGAACGTGATTGTGAGGAAACCGAAGAGCTCCAGTTTGTCATGAATTTGTAAAATAATCCATAAAAATACATTTTAAGTCCCAACACATGGTATCGTATAGAACCCTCATTGAGTTGTTCGTATTTCTTTAAGTGTTTTATTGCGTGAAATAATTATGATGTTTTTCACATAAATGCTTATACAAATTCAGATAAAATGCGGCGCTTTTAGCGTGTCTTGTTTTCGTGCATAGTGTAGATTTTCTTTTGCACTCGTGTTTGGTTAATAGGAGAAAATCGTAATTCTAATATGAATCATGTTTAATAAGATTTAAAATGTTAAGAATAAAATATAATATAACAATGGTCTATGATTACCTACCTCGACAGTGTAACCATAGTAACGACCAATTCATTCTGTGACGCACTTACACGAGTTATATATATTTCTTGCACGAAACCAGGATACAGTTTTGTATTAAGATATCACATATCAAAAAAGCAAGTGAACTTCAAATCATGAAAAGTAAAAAAGTCTAGTTAAATATATACATTTTAAAAGTATTATACGGTCATAAACATGCTTAAATATATTTTGACCAATTACTTTTAATAGCTGGTATTTACCCCAAAAAAAAAGTACATTAAAAGACGATTAAAAAAAATGGTTTGTAAGTTGACTTCTTCTTGGTAGTTTATAAATGATGCAGGCTTATTTTTCTCTTACTGTATTGACATACACGTGTTAGTTTATGAACATCAGTACATCTGCTGTCTCTTGGTAACCGAATGTCATTGTTAATTTATAATTTCCCATCCACCCGCCATTCCTGTGGTGAAAAGAGCATTTCCCTAGCAAAAACACCAAGAATGAGTCTATGGACACCTCATTTCCCTATCATTTCATTAACAAAGAAACGCAAAATTGACCTTGTCTGATACTTGCATTTCCCTATCATTTCCTTTGTAGAGGCAGACAGAGTTGACCTTCTCTGACACCCGTATTTCCCTATCACTTCCTCATTGAAGATAGGCAGAGTTGACCTTGTATGACTCCCGCATTTCCCTATCATTTCCTTAGTGGAGACAGATAGATATAACCTAGTCTGACACCATGATTCTCTAATAACTTATGAGTTAATGGATCTCGTCGACAGCATTTTTTTCTATTGTCTAAATAGAAAGTAGATTGTCTGTTTGTCCCATATCATTTCCACATTGAAAGAAAGAATCTTGCTTATAACTTTTTCTCGGAGAATAACGAGCTTGAAATGAAAACTGTGTCCCAGACTAAAAAAAGGGCACGATTTGTTACGTTGATGAGTAAAGTTACAGTCGACTTATAGATCGCACCTGTTTTTATCTAAGATAAAATTCAAGAATGTTTTGGTATGGTAAAGGAAGTTCCTTCAGATGAGAATTTTTAAAGAGGTGAATTTTTTTTGTTTGTTTCTATATTAAAAGTACCTTTGCCATTTCCCGTTGTAATAAAACTACGTTGTTTTCTACATTTATAGGTCAGTTTCCATGCAGTAAGCACTAAAGTTAAGTGTTAGAAGTTGAATGAAATTGATGACGTATTTTTGTTGAAAGTGAATTAATACAACGTAATCTGTATATCATACGCTACAACGCTTTAGCTTGCTCTTTGCGACATTTGGCGATCATAATTTGTTTCAATGGCACAAATAGATAAGTTGAAATATCATCAGCGCTAATAATTTATCGGGCAGATTATCTTTTCCATTTGTTTGTTGTTATATAGATATTCTAACCCATCATTACACAATATTTTTTACTGTGTTTGTATCGTCCTTTCAAGCAGGTAGCAGTTAAATTTATATATTATTTTAATGACACGTTTTGCCACTAGATGCCCTTGTTGAATCATTTTCTGTAACTTTTACTATTAGTTATTTTATGTTCATTGTATATCGATAGATAGGTAGGGTTATTTGTGTTTATACGGTTATTCAAATCAACATTTCTCGTGAAATTCAATCAATGACTTGCATACTTTTCTTCAAGTTTACGGCCGTCTGTATGAGCTACTGAGAAAGGCAATCAGTTGCTGGTAACTTTTGCTGCAAGCATAATTTCTCAAAGAATGTAACCTATAAAAGTAGCGGTCAATAATTTACCAACACTAGGTGAAATATAACACAAGTTCATTTACTGAATTACTTGTAATTTAGACGAGAAGTTTCAATGTCTGAAAGTCTTCAGTCTCTTACAGAATTGTTTGTTTGTTCGTTTTTGAATTTCGCGCAAAGCTACACCAGGACCATCAGCGCTAGCCGTCCCTAATTTAGCAGTGTAAGACTAGAGGGAAGGCAGCTAGTCATTACCACCCACCGCCAGCTCTTGGGCTACTCTTTTACCAACGAACAGTGGGATTGACCGTCACATTATAACGTCCCCACGGCTGAAAGGGCGAGCATGTTTGGTGTGACGGGGATACATAATTGATATTTATTACTTTACGTAAACTATAGGGGAGACGTACGAGGCCAAAGGTTTTAAAACCTTAACCTTTAACCTTTATCTCCTGACCTTTCAATCCTTAATCTATTGCAATTACAGAAAGGTATATATATATATATCGTTGTTCTCCAATTTTAAATTGAATTAATGATGAAAAGGAACCTACTTCAAGTAAATATACATACAGTATAGACGGCTGATATGGGTACTAACTACTTTTATTTAAAACACAAAATAAGTAACAATGTTTCGACATCTTTAAGTCATCATCATGTTAAAATGGTGATGAACTAAGGAGGTCAAAACGTTGTTACGTATTTTGTGTTTTAAATAAAAGTTTTTAATACCCATATTAGCCGTCTCTATTACATATATACATTTAAATTGAATCGTTTTTGAGTCACAACGTTAAAAATTAAATAATCAGCAGGTAAAAGTAAAGTAAATGTTACACCCCCAACATTTCTGTTATTTGTAGATTAAGTTAGGGTTGCTTGAAAATGTTTGTTTGTTTGTAGTGGAACTTATCCAATGAATTTATACAGTAATGAGACCGGAGAGACATACTTTTATCAAATAAGACGGATGATCTTTTAACTAGTGTGTCCACCCAGTGGGTCAGCGGAAAGTTTACGGACAACGCTAAACATCCGGGGTTCGATTCCCGGCGGGGGGGGGGGTAGGGAGCACAGATAGCCCATTATGTAGCTTTGCAGTAAAACAGAATGCACTAAAACTGACGTTCAAAAAATAAGCACAGTACAGATAAGCTATAGAACGAGACACGTGAATAATCTACGTAAAACTTACTGTAACAGAAGTAACCAGTATAAACATGC
>NW_013666324.1:70937-73372 GCF_000517525.1 Limulus polyphemus | reverse complement strand
TAACGCTGGTCCTCCTGGCTTCGTGAAGCCCTTATAGTTTGTCCTTTTAGTATCATGAAGCTATTAACGCTGGTCCTTCTTGCTTCGTGAAGCCCTTATAGTTTGTCCTTTTAGTATCATGAAGCTATTAACGCTGGTCCTTCTTGCTTCGTGAAGCCCTTATAGTTTGTCCCCTTGGTATCATGAAGCTCTTAACGCTGGTCCTTCTGGCTTCGTGAAGCCCTTATAGTTAGTCCTCTTGTTTTCACCGTTTACTGCACACTTGCTTAAGTTAATGCCTTTTTAATTATCTCATGAAATACTTAATATTAGTCTTAGAAAGTATTCCTACAAACAGAAAACGTTTTATTTACCACTCCTAGGGTAATTCTGCAAACTAGGGTGAGGGGGTGTGGAGTACTACATTACAAACCATTAACTGGAAACTTATTATCTTTTATTTATTTTCGAATTTTATATCAAAACAACAGGGGTTATCTATGCATATCCATGCCTAATTTGGAACTTATAGATTCGAAAAAAAAACAGTCAGTCAACAGAGCCCACCGCCAACTCTTGGGCTAATCCTATTTGACCGAATACCGAAACTCATCCGTTACTCTTATAGTGAAACCACGGCACATCTTATCACATGGGATTGTAAGTCATGAATCCTTGGATTGATAATTCAAGACATTCAAATCTTCTTCATGACTGAAATAGATCTTCTTTTCATGGCACGTTGGGACTTATGCTTAGGGGAAGTTTCGTTTCTTGAGGACTGACTTATGCTTGGGGAAGTATCGTTTCTTGAGGACTGACTTATGCTTGGGGTTAGTATCGTTTCTTGAGGACTGACTTATGCTTGGGGTTGTAAGTCATGAATCCTTGGATTGATAATTCAAGACATTCAAATCTTCTTCATGACTGAAATAGATCTTCGTTTCATAGTATATTAAAGCTACACAAAGGGTTATCTGTGCTCTGCCCACCACGAGTATCGAAACTCCGTTTCTAGCGTTATAAGTCCGCGGACATGCCGCTGTGCCACTGAGGCGGTGGGGTGGAGATAAAAAGTGTCATTTAGAAACTTCCAGGAAAACCCGGAAAGTCAGAAAATAATGATTTATTACATTCACTTCTAGTTTTCGATGATTTCTTATTACACAGTTTCAGTTATTATTATTATTTACAATTTTATAAACCATATATCAAGTTGTTGTTGTTTTTTTAATTAAAAAAAGAACTCTGTGACAAATGATAATTTTGGAAGTTCTTGCTATAGAACCCTATATTCTGTAAAAAAAAAAAAAGAACTGTGATGCAGGTCATGTGATCGTAATATTGAAGTTTAATAAGCTCCTTTACTTACACATTCATGCAACTTCCACCGGGAAGCTGTAGACGCCGATTGCACCTCCCAGAACTGCGCATCACGAGCTCGTAGCGCGTGGCGTCATGAGCCGAGTGACGGCGACGTTGCAAGCCGGCCCGTCGCAGGAAGGAGATGGGTGAACCCCATCGTTTGGGCTGCCGCATTTTGGAATTGTGAGGAGATTCCGCTTGGACTTCGAGCTGTTTGGCCACTATGTATATGTATCTGTACGGTACTATAGTTTTAAGGCATTCTCACCACGCTTGCCTTGTTGCCCTGGAAACACTTCCTATATAACGTACGTATGTACAATATGCATACATTTGGATTGAGCCAGTTTCACTGATATTGCGCGCATGCGTTACATTTAAAATACCAGTCTATTAATAGTTTCTTGAACGATCAGTTTGAGGAATGCATGTAATTCACTAGTAGAATTTTTATAGTTTCATGCGCAGGTGAAAACTACAGGTAACTTTACCGATCTACTGTTAGATTAGCCCGAGAAATTAGTTCGTGTCACGAGAAGTAATGAAAAGGTAAAGAGCGCGGGTGACACGAGAAGTAATGAAAAGGTAAAGCGCGCGGGTGACATGAGAAGTGATGAAAAGGTAAAGAGCGCGGGTGACACGAGAAGTAATGAAAAGGTAAAGCGCGCGGGTGACATGAGAAGTGATGAAAAGCTGAAGCGCGCGAGTGACACGAGAAGTAATGAAACGGTAAAGCGCGCGGATGACACGAGAAGTAATGATGAAAAGGTAAAGCGCGCGGATGACACGAGAAGTAATGATGAAAAGGTAAAGCGCGCGGGTTGGCTCTGTGGTAGAGCTGAGGAGACTGGTTTGAATCCGTACAACACCACAAAATATTTTTAACATTTTAAGCTGTATCATAAGAGTGACAGTCAATCCCTTAACATGAATGGTAGGTGGTGAGGAGCTGCTGATTGGCTAACCTCCCCTCCGGTTTACCGGTGTAAAATTAGGAACGGCTAGCGCAGATAATCATTGAGTAGTTTTGCACGAATATCCAAACACAATAACGAGATTTGTATCTATACATATATATACACAGCGTGGTC
>NW_013666324.1:68444-70007 GCF_000517525.1 Limulus polyphemus | reverse complement strand
ACAAATTAGTTAGCATAAATCAGTTAACTGACGAAAAATTGGGGGTCTATTTACTTGTGACCACTCAGTGTATATATGTGTATAAATTAACACTGTATTTTGTTTATTTGGTGGTACTAAAAACAATCCATTCTATGTAATAATATTTTCTGCGTTAATTGATATAACCTAAATCGTTTAAGTTTCACCCTATGATGGACAGGCAGTGTTTAGTGTATAGATAGTGTATGTATAGTGTATCATCGTGATTTTTTTCGTGACATGACCTTTGACCTTGTACCTCCTAAAACTAATCACTTCTAAGATGGGTCATATTCCAAATGTATATCAGCTTTCGTCCAAATCCATTCAGTTGTTTGCGAGAAATCCTGCTGATAATTACACACAGGGGTGAAAAACATGACCTCCGTCACCTTCGGTGGTGTAAGTAAAAACACAAACTTAAAAAAGGGAATTAATTAAATAAAATACAAGTTATCAAGTATTTTATCTTAACATAAGACCCATATTTATATGTAAGCGACACGTCCTATTAACTTATCTTTTATAAATATAGATATTTATCCACATAACAAAGTTTTGTAAATATTTTGTTCACGGTATCTTGCAAAATCTGCCTTCTTCAGAAGAACTAGCTGTATTTCATTCAGTGATTGGTATGACAACTTGTACAATAGTGTATGAAAAATAGTTTTTGGAGAAAAACGTAAATTACGTGTTCTGCGATACGATAAAAATCATTTAAAGTACTGGAGTCTACCTTGTCTTTCCATTACCCCCCCCCCCTCATACACACACACCAAACCCCAAATTCTGTATGATGATGCCAGATTAATCTTCAACTTTATCATCGTTTTCCTTCTTAAATTAAATATCTTCATTATCTTTAAATGGTATAAATTGTTCGTTAAAAAAGGGGAAAGATTAAACACTCCGTTAACTTTGTTTCTGTGATCATAATGGTGATAAACGCCGTTGATTTTGATCATATAAAGTGATACAACTTTTAAACTTATATATTTTGTTTCTGTGATCATAAATATGATAAACGCCGTTGATTTTTATCATATAAAGTGGCACATGTTTCAAACTTATATATTTTGTTTCTGTGATCATAAAGATAATAAACGCCGTTGATTTTGATCATATAAAGTGACACAACTTTAAAACTTATGTATTTTGTTTCTGTGATCATAAAGATGATAAACGCCGTTGATTTTGATCATATAAACTGACACAACTTTCAAACTTATATATTTTGTTTCTGTGATCATAAATATGATACATGCCGTTGATTTTGATCATATAAAGTGACACATGTTTCAAACTTATGTATTTTGTTTCTGTGATCATAAATATGATAAACGCCGTTGATTTTGATCATATTACAACTAGTTAACATCATCCACCACAACTAGTTAAAATCATCCACCACAACTAGTTAACATCATCCACCATAACTAGTAAACATCATCCACCACAACTAGTTAAAATCATCCACCACAACTAGTTAACATCATCCACCATAACTAGTAAACATCATCCACCACAACTAGTTAATAT
>NW_013666324.1:60248-67645 GCF_000517525.1 Limulus polyphemus | reverse complement strand
CACAGAAAGATGAGGTAAAATAGCTAAAGAACTTTCATGTAAGAGAAAGTCTGTAGTGAAGGCGGAGATTGGCTCAAAGGAGGCCACTCTCATAGCACCACATTCCACAATGGCAGGCTTGTTGATCATCACGAGGTCATTCCGTGATATTGACCTCAAAGAGGTCATAGGGAAGTATGAGTTTTCTACCATCAATCACATGTTGGCGACAGTTGAAAGCTGACTCTATTCGTGTTAGGATAAAGCTTGTCCACAAGGTGGAAGCTTGAGTCGTGGTACAAGATGATCCAGCCCCAATTCAGCAACTGGATTTGATGATACCGGACGAGACATGTATCCTTAGCTAACGATCAGTTATCAACGGACGGATAGGGTTTGGTCGATCATGGCGTTCGTGCAGTGGAGATAAAATCTCGTTACTATGCGAGTACTTACGTAATACTGGAAAACTGCAGCGGAAAGTCGTGTTGAAGAAGAGCACAATGGAACTTCGCGCTGGAGCAAATTCGTTACGCTTACCTGACTACAAAGTCGATAAAACACTGTATCTGGCTCAGAAATTGGCAGATTTAAGGTATAATAAAGCTGGAAATCGACAAAGTCAAGAATTTACCTAAAATGTTGAGGACACTTAAAGAGTGTAAATAAGAGCAAATGCTATCATTCTCATAGCGAACCCATGGCCCCAGCATGCGGAATGCGGTTTTGAAACATTTTGGATAGAGAAATAACATACATGTATATAAATTTACGAGTACTGTTCAGCTGGACTGTTTTCTTTACGCTGGAAGTCTCTGACATGGCTGCTTTAACTCACGTGTTGCATAAGGTTAAAAATCCTGTATTTTATGATGCTCAAAGCTTTTGGATAATTAAGTATTCATTTAGGTGATTGTAGCAATATAAACCTTTCTGGAATAAAGGTGTGACGTTTAAACGAAAAAAAACTTATAGTATTTTGTATATTAAATATTTTATTAGATTCGGTTCTCGACATGCCATTTCTGAAAAACACTGGAAAATTAATCATAGTCAAATTTTCTACCCAGGTAAGGTAAAGTAATGGAAAATATTTGTATCTTCTACCCCCCCCCCTCCCGTGGCTCCTTGGTGGTCCAGCGGTAAGCATGAGAGCATATAACGCTGAAATGCGGAATCGATCCCTGCGGTGAGCACAGCTCTGATAGACTATTGTGCAGCTCTGTACTTAAACAAACAAACGCACCTCCCGCGTGAGAAACCGTCATAATTGATATGTTGTTCAATTTCGGGCACAGTCCAGTAACAGAAAATGAATATTAGTAGAATGTCGAAAGAAATTCAGTGAAAATATTCAACGAGAATTGCTTGTTTGTAATTAAGCACAAAGCTACACAATGGGTTATCTGTGCTGTGCCAACCACGGGTATCGAAACCCGGATTGTAGCGTTGTAAGTCCGCAGAAATACCGCTGTGCCACTGGGGGGGGGGGGGCACGAGAGTGGTACCAAGAAAGTTTGTAGCCTCTAGTTCTGTAGTATGGTAATAAGCAACTGAAGAATAATGAATTATACTTTCTCTATGTTTGGTTTTAAGTGCCTCTTATGTTTTCCCTTTTCTTTAAGCACACCTAAAATATCGCTATTAATCTGATATTTACAATAATTTTATCAGGATAACAGAAAAACTCTTATACATCGCAAAATACCAGACATTAACTTGTGTATGGGTCAGTTAGAATCGCAGGGACGCGTCATCGAATGGCCTAGTGGTTAGCGTGTCTGGACGTGAACTCGAGGATTCATGGTTTGCGCCCCAATGCAAAAAAAAAAAGTGGGTTTGGTCATCAATATTCCACGAACAGATGGCGGGAGTCACCGAATGGCATTCGTAACGTTCTCAGATACTAACGATTTGGATTAGACTCGAAATTGATCGGTTGTTTCTTAATAAAATTATCATTCAAACATCTGCACTTGGATTTAAAATATCATTCACTATAGCTCTATTATAAAAAGCAGGTCAAAGATCTATAAGTCTTTACAAAAATGCCCCCCAGTGGCACAGCGGTATGTCTGCGGACTTAGAACGCTAGAAACCGGGTTTCGATACCCGTGGTGGGCAGAGCACAGATAGCCCATTGTGTAGCTTTGTGCATAACTACAAACAAACATTTCAACTAAGTTAACTTCATCCACCACAACTAGTTAACATCATCCACCATAACTAGTAAACATCATCCACCACAACTAGTTAACATCATCCACCACAACTAGTTAACTTCATCCACCACCAACGTTTTGACTACTCTAACTGAACAGTGGGATTTGACTCAAAGTGTAGAGAAGGTTTTTGAGGTAATGGGACGCGAACCGTGGACTTTCAGATTTATAGTCCGACACGTTAACCACTAGAAAAGTAAACATACCCTATTCAACACGAATGTTCCTTTATAATATTTTTTAATTTGAAAAATATTCTCGCCGCTTGCGAGCTTACAAAACATAGGAAATATAAACATTAAGAAAACTTGAAATTTAAAGTAAAAACCCTTTATCTCTAAAGAAAATGACTGGCTCTCTAGTGAACAAATAATAACAGAAGATACTTCTTAACTCACTGTCACTAAAGAAAATGACTTGCCCTCTAGTGGACAAACAATAACGCAACAGACGACACCTTAATTTTCTGTCTCTAAAAAAAAATGGCGTGGCATCTACTACTGTCCTCTAGTAGACAAATAATAACGAGACAGGCGAGTCCTTAACCCTCTGTCTCTAAAGAAAACAGCCTGCCATCTAGTGGATAAATAACACTTCATGAAGTTATAAATTGAACATATTCTTTTTAGGTCAATATCCCGACAAATCACCAAAATTGATCTGTATAAGAACTATCTAAAAACTTCTGCATTTTTCTTTCTCTGGTAAATGTAAGTTTGATAAAATGTCATCGCAAAACTTTACTATGTATGATTTTATTACCGTGAATTGTAAATGTTGTTTTATGCTGTCTTATCAGAAAAGATAAAAAAATTGATGATTAATTTTTCTATCGCAATATTCTCGCCTGTAATAAATTATATATGGTAATATTAATTTCCGATTAGAACAAGCTATCTACTTCGAACGAAACTAAAAATCAAGCTGGTAATGAGTATAGCTAATTAAATATACTTTTTTTAAAGATTCTTACTTATAAAGATCAGAAAGCATCGTTTCATCAGTTGGGTACTCTCTTTTTTAACGATATTTTCGGCCGTAAACCCAATAATATCTCATTAGGTTCGGCCAGCTTAGGAGATTAGGTTACTCCATAAATTAAGAAAACAATGTAAAATGATCTCTATAATAAAAGTATAATAGCAAAACTTTTAAATAAAAATAATAAAATTAGATATAATAAATACTATAACCAAACTATATTGTTCGAACAATTTCATCATAATCCTAAACCTTTTTAATCGGATTCAGATGTGATAAATGTACACGAGGCACACCACAATCTTACTGTGTCCCCTAGTGGAATAGTGGGGAGTTTATGGTTCAGATAGTCTAATGTGGATTTGTTGTAAAACAAACTATCTTATTGTATACAACCTAAGCTACCTATGTCACAATTCTTAGGATTAGGCCTTAAAGTAATGCCAAATCACAAAGTGTCTGCTGAAGTTACTGATTGAAAATTAATGACTGAAAATCTTTTAAAAACGTCAATAACAAATAAGTATAAAATTTATCCGTTTTCAGGCTGACTGCACTGACAGGACAACGTTTAGTCCACACACACACACACAGTCATACGTCTTTTTAAATTTGGTTTCAATTTCGCGCAAAGCTACTCGAGGGTTATCTGCGTTAACTGCTCCTAATATTTAAGTGATAGACTACAGGGAAGACAACTAATAAACATCACCCAATGTCAGCTTTTTAACAACGAATAGTGGGATTTACCGTCACATTATAACACCTCCACGGCTGAAAGGGTGATCATGTTCTATGACAGGATTCGAACCCTCGACCCTTAGATTGCGAGTCGAGTGCACTAACCACATCTTTCTAAAAGAGAAACGTTGAATAAAACTCTGAAGAGTCTATAATGTTATTGTACAGGTCACTGGTTAGGTCACATTTGGATTATTCTGTTCAGTCTTGGACTCCTTACCTTACAAAGGACATTGAATTGTTGGAAGGCGTTCAGAGGGGGGGCTACTACGATGATACTTGGATGGAAAGGTTGTCTTTTGAATAGGTTAAAATAGGCTAAAAGCCGGGTTACTTTACCCGTGGTGAACAGAACATAAATATCCCATTGTGTAGCTTTGAACTTAACTACAAACGCCCCCGAGTGGCACAGCAGTATGTCTGCGGACATACAACGCTAGCAACCGGGTTTCGATACCCGTGGTGGGCCGAGCACAAATAGCCCATTGTGTAACTTTGTACTTAACAACAAAACAAGCAAACAAACCCACAATTAAAACAGAAAAAAAAAGATCATTAGTAAACTCGGTTTAAACTTTTGGTTCCATATTTTATTTCTTTAAAAGTTAAGAGATTTAAAATTGTTTCCAGTTATCGAATGTTTTTTTTTTATACAACAGAAGTAGTTGTTGACAGACGTGTTTTCTGTATAAAACAACAACAACTTTGATACTTTAGTGTGTTACATAAAATTGTAGAACTACAGTATCTTACCAAATAAAGTACTCGAAATAAAATACTTTTACTTTCAAATTCTAAATTATTATTCGGTTTCTAATGTTGTTAGACGCAAAGCTATTTGTGTTGTGCCAATCGCAGGTATTGAGCCCCAGATTTTAGTGTTATAAGCCTCCAAAGCTCAACGCTGAGTCACCGGAATACCAAAAGTTATTCAGGTTTCGAAACTTAAATGAAAGGCACCTCGTTACTTAAGAAAGTGCCTTCTGTATGCACGTGAGTCATTTCATTCCAGCTAATGGCTGGCGGACCACGAGAGGGTTACGCCCTTTCTTCAACCAGAAGATGTGACAAAAAAAAAAGAGTAAAAAGTAAAAATAAACGATGGATGGGGAGGAGAAAACTGTGAGTAGAGACGTGGGGGGGGGGGGGTGGAATGATGGATATGGTGTTCGTAGATTTCGTGAGTCACACCAGAACTTGGTGTATTCTTATACATGTAATTGTATGATATACTTCATGGTTTAAATCTGCTCACAACAGATAGCCCATATGGCTTTGCTATAAATTCAAACAAACCAACGAAACAGTTGATATTCTAGTCGTTACAAATAAAAACTAGATTTTGATGGTTAATCGACTTGTTCGAATGAAAGGAAACGTAATGTTTACACATTACACCTTATACTGAAACATAAGGTTTATTTGTTCTATAGTTAAGCATAAAGTTGCAGAATGGAACATCTGTGCTGTGCCCACCATGGGTATCGAAACCCTGTTTCTAGCGTTATAAGCCTGCGGACTTACCGTTGTGGCACTGAGGAGCGAAAAATCACTAACTATAAAAGGCTTATTCCCTCTGTCTTTCTGTCTAGAACGCTTTCACGCTCCTTTTTTTGTAATGCTCAACAATATATATCGTCGCTTTGCAGCAAAATTATCACCTGATTGTTCTTAGGTCAACTATGGTGTTTATGTTGAATGCTCAATATTCATGTTGATTTGTTAGAAAGGTTTGTTTTTTATTTTTTATAACTTCGGTGATATAACAGCAAAATAGTTTAATTCAGAAGCTTTATGGCATTGAGTTGTAACCCAAAGCAAAATAAAATTTACCAAGTAGTGTTTCAGCTAAGCCTTACGTTACATTTATGTATTAAACTAGATTACAAATAGGCTTACTATTACTAACGTTATAGAGTCAGTGGTGAATAAATGTTAATCTATATAAATATAATAGTACTGTCTGTTGTATGTCGATGTAACTACTTCGCAGGGTATGGATGGACCTTCACCGAATTTGGTATGAAGATTTATTGGGTCTATGCAGAGAAACATGTCAATTTTCTCTTTGGCATTTTGCGTTTTGCGGTTTTTATGGGCGTTTTTTTTCCGACCACTTTGCCCTCTCTTGATGGATCTTCACCAAATTTGGTATGAAGGTTTGTTGGGTCCATGCGGATATACATGTAAACTTGCGGTTTCACATTTTGTGTTTTGAAGTTTTTATGGGCGTTTTTGCGTTTTTTAAGATTACATATAAGGAAAGCAATTTTTCATGTCCTAAGATAACCTTTCATTAATTATAAATTTACATAACTTCCGTCCAGGGGACTGGTACTCCAGCTAGTTACAAAATATTCTTTTGGTATTTTAACACACATACATTATCTACTTGGCCTTAAAATATAAAGAAAAATAAACGTTTATTACTACCAAATATCTTTTATCCTTTGTACAGTCGAAAGAGTTGAAAATTTGTGTCGGAATGTCCGCACTATGTTCTCTACTTCCTGACCTAGAATACAGTGAAAAGGCTTAAGAGTGCTATTTAAGTCTCTTCCAGAGTGCACACGTACTTTTGTTAACATTAAAATTTTTCACTAAAATATGTGTGATTAAAGAATTACTTCAAGACCGATGAAATATGTGAAGAAAGAGTAGGTGCATTTTGGAGGTACAGACAAATTTATTTTAGTTAAAATTAAACTCTATAATCTTTGTTAATCATTGAACAATGGTTTGCCGCCATTTTTGACGGGATTTTATTCTAGTAAGGAACGTAACATCTCATAACACGGACGTACCGTAGCTGTCTTCAGCTTATTTACCGCACTGATTAGCCACTCATAATCTACCACTGATTTACTTCTATAGAGCTTGTAAATGTATATTTGTTTTAAATTCAGTTTGTTTTTTTAAGAATTCCACGGTGATCCAGCCTGGACAAACTCATGTGCTACATGTTCGAGTTCTCCTTTCCGGGTTGCGAGTTTATTAATCGATATGATTACTGATTCATGTTGATCATTAAATATAGTATCTAATTGATCTAGTAGAACACAAGAAGAAAGCGTAATACTGTATATAAATTATGATTATATCGTGCAATGGTGTCTGTAATTACTGGTGGATGATGTTAACTAGTTGTGGTGGATGATGTTAACTAGTTGTGGTGGATGATGTTTACTAGTTATGGTGGATGATGTTAACTAGTTGTGGTGGATGATGTTTACTAGGTATGGTGGATGATGTTTACTAGGTATGGTGGATGATGTTTACTAGGTATGGTGGATGATGTTAACTAGTTGTGGTGGATGATGTTAACTAGTTGTTGTGGATGATGTTAACTAGTTGTGGTGGATGATGTTTACTAGTTGTGGTGGATGATGTTAACTAGTTGTGGTGGATGATGTTTACTAGTTGTGGTGGATGATGTTAACTAGTTGTGGTGGATGATGTTTACTAGTAGTGGTG
>NW_013666324.1:55459-59334 GCF_000517525.1 Limulus polyphemus | reverse complement strand
CTCTTACATGAAAGTTCTTTAGCTATTTTACCTCATCTTTCTGTGTCTTGTGTGTGTGTGTGTGTGTGTGTTTTTTCAAGTTGTGTAATATGATAATTCTATTCAGGAAGTGGAATAACTTCAATTCGGTGCCATCTTTGGACTCTGAATAAATTGGCCATAAACAGTATTTAATTAACTTCGTTGACATGCTTTCCTCGATGTATCATTTCCAAATAGGTATTGTTAATTTGGCGGCCATTTTGAATTTTTCGTTTACCTTTGAAACAGATATTATCAATAAATTATACCACATGTCTGCTCAAAAGTAAGACATTTACCAAAATGATTAGAAAACAAAACCCAAGATGGCCTCCAATAATCCGAAATGGATATCCAAAAAATGTGAAGCACATTTTATTTTATTTTTTTGCAAAACTTAGAACAAAATTAAGATAAAAATTCACCAAAAATGTTCACAACATTACTCAACAACCTACACTATGACTATAAAATTCCACTTGTTCAATGGTACAAGAATAGACTAACAGTTACCAGTTGACTGATTGCCTTACATTTAGTCTGTCAGGTCAAAATGAGGGACGGCTATGAAACAAACCAAACTTTCTCTGTGTGTACTAATAAAAATAGTCAGTTTTACCCTATGCATACCCCCCCAAAAAAAAAAAATTATCCGAAAAGTAAAGGTAAAAATGATGTATGTTCTTTTACGACCTTTCTTAAGTTTTATTTTTTAATACATCTTTTATGTTTTGCCGATGTTTTCATTTCATCAAAAATTTTAAATATCATGCAAAGTGACCTGTAGGTAGTCCAAGGAAAGGCTGCACGTGTGTATATCCTTCGCGTGCAGTTATTCCAAAAATAGGCTGAAGATCTTTTTTTACCTTCTTCAGCACACTGCGAAGTTGTCAGCTGGTGTTTTGAGGAATGTTTTTCTGGGTTATAGTAATCATTCTAATAGGTGTCGATTTTTTTTTTTTTTGGCTTGCTACTGTGTAATTCATCTACTTATAGCTTGGAGTCTTTGAGTACGGAGTTACGAAAAATTGATTTTGTAACTATGATAGACTTCATTAACTAAGGAGTGTTACAAATGAAGTGAAAATAACTTTATCGCATGCGGGCACACATCGTATGATTATTTAGGCTCATAAAGAAAGCTTCTAACAGGAATCAATACTTCTGAAGTACGGGTACAGTAACATTGATAAACGCAAAACGAGTGAGTTATTCGAGTTCAAAGACTGGAAAAGGTTTAAAACTAGAATATAGAGGAATGAATTTTACATTTAGGTAAATGATACGGCAAATGTTTTCCTAGACCACGTGTTCAGTAATGTATCACTACACTCATCTGGCTACATCATCAAAGCGCAAGCTTCAGGGGCAGTTCGAATCCGTTATTTCCCGTTTGTTGGGATTTTGATACACATCACAAACGAAAGCCGCTAACAATCAGTTAAACTGTGAACACCTTCTTACCGAGAATAAAGAGTAGCAGTTATGATTTAGTCCACCAGGAGTGATTACAGAGAAGATTTTTTAAAAATACATCGTAACTCTTTGTACATTAAAATCACTGAGAAATCATATCAAAAACAGACTTTTTAACGTTTATAAACAATTGCTAAGATAGAGGAACGAACTTATAATGTAGTCTGTTCGTCTATCTACCTATCAATCTGTCTTTTAATGTCTGTCTGTTTTTTATCTATCTGTCTTTTCTTGCTTGTCTATTGATCTATCTGCCCGACTGTCTATATATATATCTATTTATTTCTTTTTTGTCTGTCTCTCTGTCTATCAATCGCTATTTCAGTGTCTATTTTTGCCCATATATTTATCTGCCGCTTTGTCTGTCTATTTATCTATCTATCTGTCTGTCTGCGATCTTTCTCGCGATCTATAAATCGCTATCTTTGTGTCTATTTCTCTGTTTTCCTATCTATCTCTGTTTTGTCTGACTACTTAGTCCTCTATCTGTCTATCAATCAATATCTTTATGTCTATTTGTCTTTCTGCCTATCTGTCTTTATTAGTTTCGGACTTTTCCGTCCGTTCATGCAAATTTCAATGCATCCTGATGATTAAGGATTCTTCCCCTGAGTTGCGGTGAAGGGAGCTGTTATTAAAGGTGAGTTCACCGAGGAAATTAAAAACATGTTCCTGCGGCGTACCAGCCTTTATATCAAAGCTCCCTCGAGAATTTTAAAGTGGCCGTTTTTTAGTGGGGTTTTTTTTTTTGGCCTACAGAAATGAAATATTGCCATGGTGATTGAGAAGAAAATGAACATCTTTCACGAATGTGTCTTTCACTGTGACGTCTGTCACGAAACGTTCAGCATTTCTCATTCAGCTAATCTATACATATAGTGGAGATGATTATGTCAGAAATGGTAAGTTATCATCGTTTCAGACAAAATACGAAACATGTCACGCACTTTAAAAGAAAAACAGCAATAAGTATTGGTTTCTTGAAAGGATTTACAAATGCATATTAAATTATGCTTTATGCTTTATTTTTGTTTTGTTCTTGTTGTTGGGTTATTTGGGGGGGGGGTAACTTCGATTTAGAAACAGATTAAAATCGTTTATTTAAAGTCGAGAAATAGTTACTGGAATTGGTACTTATTTGTTTCTTGTTTTATTTTGCTTTTCGAAATGGGAGTAACTAAAAATAATCAAAGGTTTGTAATGGAAAAGCCTAAAATTTTTTGTAGTTTTCCAGCTTCGACCTTCTAGTTTCCAGGACTGGATGAAAAAATATAAGTGTGCGAAAAACTCGGTCCTATATATCTCTCAGAAGTTCAGGTGGTTTAAGACCGATCTTTTGTTTTTTTATCCTTCAAAGAAGCACACATACTATTAAATGTAGCCACTCAAGGTTTTGATTTTTCAGCTAATGGAATTTTTCGACAGGCTCATATATTCTTCCACAGATCTGCTAAATATTGACCTTTAATGAGATCTCGTAGTGAAATTAAAGTTGTATTTCACTGTTTGTAAGATTCCAGTTTATGCTGTTTCTTTGACGCTATTTGAATTGGATCTGTTACAAAAAAGATTCGTGTTATTTCTCCCACATAAACAGAGAAATATGGGATAAGATTTATTTAACCGTGAACCGCGTTGCGGTGATAAATAGTGACTACAGTGCTTAACACGCTCAGTAAACATGTAAAATTTCTTATTAGGAGACTCTCGCCCGATACAGCTGTTTATTACCATGCATATCAACAACTGGGAAACGTGTTTGATTAATTACTCAGTGTTCGTTAGATAGGTAAATTGATCAACAAAAGTACAGGAAAATTTATACTTCAAAATTAGTGTGTGAATAAGTAGTTATAACCTGACTGTATTTGAATCTAATGCAAATGTAGGGGGAAGATTGATCCCATTTTCTTCACGATATAAACAGCATACAGCATCAATTATCTAGAACTAGGGGGACACATCAAAGGTTAAGTAGTTATCAGTATAATAGGCTTGATACTGCGCTGGTCACAATAGTATAATTCATTTATATATATACTTTTAAAGTTTGTTTGTTTGTTGTTAAGCTCGAAGCTATACAATTGGCTATTTGTGTTGTATTCACTACAGGTATCGAAGCCTGTTTTTTAGAGTTATAAGCCTTCAGATTTGCCGCTGAGTCATGAGGGGGCATCTTTGCAGTACACTGATAGTAGTTATTAGATGTGTTTACATATTAAGTATAACTAATAATGAGTTCCATGTTCTAATTATTATATATCATGGGTATATCTATATATATGCATGTTTCTGTGTGTTTAAGAAAACCTATATATTCTAGATAAACGTCTTCTGAAATTATATATTACAAAGAAACGCCTTACAAAACTTATATG
>NW_013666324.1:50000-54493 GCF_000517525.1 Limulus polyphemus | reverse complement strand
TCACATCTATGAAATACTGTCCATACCTTGCTTTCACATCTATGAAATACTGTCCATACCTTGCTTTCACATCTATGAAATACTGTCCGTATCTTGCTTTCACATCTATGAAATACTGTCCATACCTTGCTTTCACATCTATGAAATACTGTCCGTATCTTGCTTTCAAAACTATCAAATACTGTCCATACCTTGCTTTCACATCTATCAAATACTGTCCTTATCTTGCTTTCAGTTCTGTGAAATACTGTACGTATCTTGCTTTCACATCTATCAAATATTGTCCGTACCTTGCTTTCAGTTCTGTGAAATACTGCCAGTACCTTGCTTTCAGTTCTGTGAAATACTGTACGTATCTTGCTTTCACATCTATCAAATATTGTCCGTACCTTGCTTTCAGTTCTATGAAATACTGCCAGTACCTTGCTTTAAGAAAGCAAGGTACTGGCAGTATTTCATAGAACAAGTCTATGAAATACTGTTCATGCTTTACTTTTAATTCTATGAAATACTGCCAGTACCTTGCTTTCAAGTCTATGAAATACTGTTCATGCTTTACTTTTAGTTCTGTGAATTACTATCAATAACTTCCTTTAAGTTTTGTATCTTTTATGTCTAGCACAACAAGCTGGGCATGGTTCAGACTGCTGATCTCAGGGTTCATTGTTTGAATCATGATGCCGACAAACGAGCTCTGTACTTTCAGCTTTGGTCTCATTATTAAAGTGACAAAAACATACAGTTATTCTGCTCAAGAGCTGGACAAAGAATCAACATCAGAATGATTTGCTGACTGGTTACTTTCACTCGGGTTAGTAGTTAGAGATTAGTGACTGCTATATTTGAGTCCCGGGGGTCTCTGACTTGGCCTTTAATTATTATTTGTAATTAAGCACAAAGCTACACAAAGGGCTATCTGTGCTCTGCCCACCACGGGTATCGAAACTCGGATTCTAGCGTTGTAAGTCCGCAGCCATACCGCTGTGCCACTGGAGGGCACTTGCCTTTTAGTTACATGTCACATAAAGTGAATTTCAAGTGGAATTCCCAGTTGCAACCCCACCACCATACGTTCTTCTTTGATACAATAACATATCATTAAAATAAAAAGTATTTTTATTGTAAATGAGTGATTCTTTTCGTTAAAAAAGTTTCTTTATCTTATTTCAAAATTGAGGTGCAGGACGTTTCGTTCTCCTTGCTCATCTCTTTCGTTAAATCACTTGTAGACTCCACGTATCTATTTGGAATATTGAGGTGCAATGACATTTCCATCTCTGTACTCAGATGTTCACCCCAAGACTTCAGACAAATGTATTCCGTAGAAATAAAAATGTTCCTTAGCTAGAGGAGCTCATGGATCAGATATTGGGAACATAACCAGAGTAATAATAATAATAATTTTACCTGGGCTCGAACCAAGGCAAAAATTTCGACAACAAAAACTATGAATGAAGAAACTCACAAACGTTTAAAAAATTTCACTTTGTTGTTTCACGCGCATGTTTCTGAACACAAAGCAGATACTTTGGGACACAGCAGAGATAGAAGTTGAAATTTTGAATGAGGAATATCGTATTTTAAGGGTTCATTTAAAAATAGCATTGATACCAGGAGTGAGAAGAGCAAAATAAAGGGATTTTGGGAGGAGCCTGGCTGTTCGCCCTCCCTCTCCCGTAATAACTCCAGGTGTGATACCACATAGTATTCTTGACAAATGCCTCTGAAACAAAACGATATTACCGTTTTCGTTATCATGTTTTGTGTCTGTTTGTGTATATGTTTTTTGCTTTGTTTTTGGAGGCATTACTTGAACCAAACTAGTTTAGTTTGTTGTGTTTGGTCAGTTCTTGTTTCTATTTTCATTTGGATGTTGTTTTTCTGAAAGGTTCTCAATATTCTTCACTGTTTGTTCTAAGAAAGAATAGGAATGCTCGTTGGCTTTCAACAAAATCAAACTCTTGGAAAAACTAAGATTTCAAGGAAATTTGCTTTTTCACAACTCACTCACGTCACTTAGGTGATCAAGGAAAAGCTCCAATGGGAAATAATACAACATCTAAGAAGATACGTATTCATTCAATGAAAATAGTTCGTTCTTTCCTTAAACTAATACATTAGCTATCCGTGACATGAAATAAACTTAAACTAATACTTTAGCTATCCGTGACATGAAATAAACTTAAACTAATACTTTAGCTTTCCGTCACGTGAAATATACGTCAACTAATACTTTAGCTTTCCGTCACATGGCTTCCATTTTTAAGTCCAGCCAGTTTCACGTAATCTTTTTACCTTTGAGATAGCCTAACTATCGATTGTTTGCCTGAACACACACATTGCAAAGAGTATAGATCGTCACCTGGTAACGAAGCTTACTAAAAAAGCATGATGAAAAGTTTTAAAGTATTAGTTTAAGTTTATTTCATGTTACGGATAGCTAAAGTATTAGTTTAAGTTTATTTCATGTTACGGATAGCTAAAGTATTAGTTTAAGTTTATTTCATGTTACGGATAGCTAAAGTATTAGTTTAAATTTATTTCATGTGACGGATAGCTAAATTATTAGTTTAAATTTATTTCATGTGACGGAAAGCTAAAGTATTAGTTTAAATTTATTTCATGTGACGGATAGCTAAATTATTAGTTTAAGTTTATTTCATGTGACTAAAGTATTAGTTTAAGTTTATTTCATGTGACGGATAGCTAAAGTATTAGTTTAAATTTATTTCATGTTACGGATAGCTAAATTATTAGTTTAAGTTTATTTCATGTGACTAAATTATTAGTTTAAGTTTATTTCATGTGACTAAATTATTAGTTTAAGTTTATTTCATGTGACTAAAGTATTAGTTTAAGTTTATTTCTGTGTCATAGGCCACGTAATTGATAAGTGTAAAAAACAGAGATTTAACAAATAACATTTTTTCTTGACCAAACTATGCTAACAACAACAAAAACTAGATATCGGTGATATCTAGTCCAAATGTCTCAGAGTAAAGGATCATTGAACGAAAACAAAACATCAAAATGAAAGTTTGAAAACTTTATATCAATTCTACCAAAATTGTAATCAATATAAAAAACTACGTTCTTTTTTTTCAAGGCTTAAGAGATTCTTAAGACTTATGATTCAGAGCGCTAGTTTTTTTTTATTTATTTAAATAGAATGTGTATTTCACAAAAATTGCCCTAGGTGGTGTTCTTCTTCAATTGATTATTTTTATGAAAATATTTATATCCTATTATTTTATGTTATTCTGATACAGGCAACGATATGCTTGCAGGTCTGTTGAAATGTTTTGTTAAACTCAAAGCTACACAGCGGGGTCCCAGTACTGTCTTCTCCGCGGGGAGTCGAATACTGGATCTTATCGTTATAAGCACCAAGCTTAGCAATGAGGAAGCACCGAGTGCTTTATTTGTTCGAATTTCTATTTTGTATGTATGCATAATAAATGTACAGAAATATATATATATATATTACTTAGCATTACATACTCAACTAACTTAGATGTTTTATTAAAATTTTTGAAATAAATCTTTTTTTTTAGAATGATTTGAACAAAATAAAAAGTAATTTCGGTTCTTACTTACTTTGGAGAAGTTGTTCGGTGATGACTGATTGGTTCCAGTGGAATGAAGGAAGTTATATTTTTTCTGGAACCCCGAAGACCAATGGGTTTTTCTGATCGAAACATTTTCACAGTCTTTGGTGGTGTTTGTGAATAAAAGTCTGGAAATAATTGGCGATGTCTTGACGAGCTATTTCTTTAAAATTCGTATGATGTGATTAACAGATAACACCTATTTGGGGACTAGCGTTGTCTGGATTATTTTCACCAGAAAGTTCTGTAAAAAAGAAAAAACACGAAGAAAAAATATTGTATATTTTTTATCATTCGAAAATTAAAATTAAAATACAGGCAATTGCACACTTACCTAAGAAATGGCCCCCCAGTGGCACAGCAGGATGTCTTCGAACTTACAACGCTAAAATCCGACTTTCGATGTCCGTGGTGGGCAGAGCACAGATAGCCCATTACGTAGCTTTGTGCTTAATTACAAACAAACGTTAAATAATATATTGAATAATTAATATACTCTGAAAACTGATAAAATCGCGTTTTATGTTTGAGAAAATGATGAAGTAACACTTTGCGGATTAAATTGTAATCCGTATGTTATTAACGTATCTACTTTCTCTTAGGCCGCTAAGATGTTCTGTCGCAATTTTACAAATCTTGTGTCGACCAAAGTGGTGGGGTAAAATATCAGTTTGGTTCAAGTAAGGAAAGGTGGGGTAAGAGAGCCACCAAAAAAAGAACCCTATTTTATTATACCTGTCATTTCTAATTAAAACAGAGATTGGCCATAGGCCTTTTTTTTTAGACATTGAAATAATTCATTCCTTTGAGTTTGAGAGACGTTTTACCTAAAGGTTGGATAAAACTGGCCCCTAAGATGGGGGTAAAATGCCCCCTTAGACATTG
>NW_013666324.1:46101-49189 GCF_000517525.1 Limulus polyphemus | reverse complement strand
CCCAATGACGTCATGTCGATAAGAAACTCTTAAACCATAGATATGCAACTTTTTTTATTTATTTCAACATCCCTGACTAAACTCAAATATCAATGACCCAATGACGTCATGTCGATAATAAACTCTTAAACCATAGATATGACTAACTTTTTTTATATAGTTCAACATCCCTGACTAAACTCAAATATCAATGACCCAATGACGTCATGTCGATAAGAAACTCTTAAACCATAGATATGACTAACTTTTTTTATATAGTTCAACATCCCTGAGTATCTAATAGCCTCATTTATAAAAGTAATAGAAAACAACAAGTTTAGCCAAGTAATCTTATGTGTGTAAAGAAACAAATATTGTATTTCACATTTAAACATAGTCTGCAGAGATAATGGAAAACAACCAGTCTGGCTGTTATGAAATACTTTTTAATGTTTTTGTAATGAAATCTTGACCAAACAGGCTGGGAATGTTTCGAATAACTTCTGGTTTATACCTGAAATTCATTCAAACTAATAAATTGAAATTAACTTGTAACACAATATATTTGGTTCTTTAGTTTCCTTGGTCTCAGTTGGCTAAGAAACATGTTCCTATACTTGGAAGATGATATATAGAAGTATCGTTAAGTAAGAGCAAGCGACATGTTAGGCCTACGTTGAAGAGACCGACTGCAAGCATCAAAGTTTATGCTTCTCAGTATGTTAACAACAGATATTTCTCAAATGGAACTCGTTATGCCCAGTAGTCCTAATACTCTATATTAACAGAAGTATTTTGATGTTTTTATACCTTCATAACACGCAAGGATAAAGTGATTTTCCAGCTTGTTTCTACAGTGAGCAAGAACAATAAAAAAATACTCATCTTTATGGACAAATCACTTCAGAATACGATCATTCACAGCACTGAAAGAACAGGTAATTTTACAATGTATTTTTATAATAAGCACGTGAATTCAAGAAGATCCTTACCTTCACAGCACTGAAAGAACAGGCAATTATATTAGAATTTGATCCTATAGTGAACAGGATAATAAATGTAGATTCTTAGCATCACATTACTAAAAGATCAGATTATTTTTTAATTTGATCCTATAGCGAACAGGATAATAAAAGTAGATTCTTAGCATCACATTACTAAACGATCAGATTATTTTTTAATTTGATCCTATAGCGAACAGGATAATAAAAGTAGATTCTTAGCATCACATTACTAAAAGATCAGATTATTTTTTAATTTGATCCTATAGCGAACATGAGCATACAGATTATCTTTGGTATGATATCAAATTCTTTTAAGCTTTGATCTTGTAGTGAACAAGAAGAAACATGAAAACTGATTTTACTTCCATTGCTCCCAGATGTTGGATATTTGTTTTTCTGTAACAAACGAGAGAGTACATGACAGCTCCTCCACACCGCTCTGGGGTCACTATATTCAAGTTTGTGCTTCTAATAAATAGGAAAGTACAGTAATATGTTTCTTCCTCGATGACTCTGATGGGTCACATAACTTTGTAATTGGATCTTATAGTGAACTAGGAAGCACAAAAAAGTGTTTATTTCCTCCATAGCACTTAGAAAACGGGATAGATGTCTTATTTGTTTGTTTATTTTGTTTTTTCAACAAATATATTAAGAAATTTATTATATCTAAAGCACTGACATATTAGATCACTTGTTGCTTAGAAACCAGAAACGTAGAGTAAATTACTTCCTGTTATACCACTCAGAACTTTGATTATTTCCTATTTTTCCAGTAGATGTCTTTGTGAAACCGGTGAAAAAAAGAGACGTTGAGAAGAAAATTACTTACAAGTTATGGTGTTTCTTCATTTATTTGCTCATTTAAAATGCTATAATCCAACTTAATCGTACATCATACAATTTTCAGCATGTCTGGATTTCTCAAAAGCCCACCGAGAGGTGTAATACACCTAAAGCACTTTATTAAAAGTTTTTTTTTTTAAAAAAAAGGTATTATTGAATTTACAGATTATCATTAATGCATGAATAAAATCAATCATACTTTTTAGAAACTAATAAAGAATTTTGTTAGACTCTGGTATTTTGTGACCTGATATTGAGAGAAAAAAAAAACATTTCTACTATAAAAAGAAGTTTAGTACATGTTAAAATGAGAAATCAAATTAATAGCATGAAAAACGAAACAGAGTTGGGTGGCTATATATATTCTTAAAACCCAGAACCGGGCGAGGTCCAAAGATTAGCGTGCCTGGCTGAGGATCTGAGGAACGAAGATTCCGGCCCATTATATGCCACTGATCATGCTCTGAACCTTCAGTTATGAGCGCGTTATAGTTATGGCAGTCGACATTGATATTCGTTTAAGAGTAGACGACGGTTTCTGTTGAGTTATTGTCTTCATTCTGGTCAGCAGCTCTAATTTGGAGACAGCTATGTCTGAATTTTGGAGTCTCTGACCTAGCCATTCAGGCCATGTGTCACTTAGGCTGGAAATACGAAATACTTAAATTCCAACAGAGAAAATCTTGATAATCTCAAAAATCCTGTATAATTTCAGCAACCAGAAAGACGGTGGAGGACGAAGAACTGGAAACAAGTATCTTTGCATCATCAAACAAAACAAGATGGTAAATGGTGAAGTATCAAAAACAGGTTATCAGTTTCTTTGTACCATGGAACAGAACGATAGTAGATATGAAGTACCAAAAACTAGACTATAGTGTTGTGGATGCTGAGGTACCTAAAACTAGACATCAGTGTCGTGGATGCTGAAGTACCAGAAACTAGATGATAGTGTAGTGGATGCTGAAGTACCAGAAACTAGACGACAGTGCGGTGGATGCTGAAGTACCAGAAACTAGACATCAATGTGGTGGAAGCTGAAGTACCTGAAACTAGACAACAGTGGCGTGGATGCTGAAGTACCAGAAACTAGACACCAAAGTGGTGGATGCTGAAGTACCAATAGACAGCAGTGTGGTGGATACTGAAGTACCTGAAACTAGACGACAATGTGGTGGATGCTGAAGTACCAGAAACTAGACACCAATGTGGTGGATGCTGAAGTACCAGAAACTAGACACCAGTGTGGTGGATGCTGA
>NW_013666324.1:39781-45705 GCF_000517525.1 Limulus polyphemus | reverse complement strand
GTGTGGTGGATGCTGAAGTACCAGAAACTAGACACCAGTGTGGTGGATGCTGAAGTACCAGAACTAGACACCAGTGTGGTAGATGCTGAAGTACCAATAGATAGCAGTGTGGTGGATGCTGAAGTATCAGAAACTAGACACCAACGTGGTGGATGCTGAAGTACCAGAAACTAGACGACAGTGTGGTGGATGCTGAAGTACCTGAAACTAGACTATAGTGGCGTGGATGCTGAAGTACCAGAAACTAGACACCAGAGTGGTGGATGCTGAAGTACTAGAAACTAGACAGCAATGTGGTGGATGCTGAAGTACCAATAGATAGCAGTGTGGTGGATGCTGAAGTACCAGAAACTAGACGACAATGTGGTGGATGCTGAAGTACCAGAAACTAGACACCAATGTGGTGGATGCTGAAGTACCAATAGACACCAATGTGATGGATGCTGAAGTACCAATAGACAGCAGTGTGGTGGATGCTGAAGTACCAGAAACTAGACACCAATGTGGTGGATGCTGAAGTACCAATAGACAGCAGTGTGGTGGATGCTGAAGTACCAGAAACTAGACACCAGTGTGGTGGATGCTGAAGTACCAATAGACACCAATGTGGTGGATGCTGAAGTACCAACAGACAGCAGTGTGGTGGATGCTTTATATCATGAAACGGAAATCAACCACTGACTGATAATCTTATTTTTTCATGATAATCTGCCCATGGTACAATAACATTGAATCAGTATGATATTGTAGCCTGATGCTGGATGGTCCAAAAAAAAGTGATATTGAAGTTACCAATGACCTTTTTTTTCTTTATTCATTTCCCAGGTAATCATATAACACGAAAAAACAAATGCTGTAATTTAGTTGAGCCTTAACATAGTTTTAACCCTTGTACATTTTTTTAACATGATCCAGGATATGTTTTTGCAATTAGCCTGTCTTCAATGATACTTTCTGATTCTAAGTGTACTACAAGTAAGAGCCTCAAAAAGAGATTGACGCCTAAACGCTTCAACGCAAATTTCAATTTTGTTTTGTATTGTTCGTTTCCATATTTTTCTAATACCCATAGAACTTCTTGAATTCCTTATTTTTTTGTACTTGAAGATGATACAGGAGTATCTTATAAATATTTTGAACCCAATAATCCAATACCATCCATGTTTCAAAGTGTTACATTATTCAGTACGGTAGTACTTAACAGTGGGGATCGACAACGTTTCCAAAAAATTCACGTGCCGAAAAACCACCGTATTGAATTCCTAAGCGATAAACCGACCATTCAAAGTATTGGTTACGATATATTATGCACATATATACTAATAATTCGCTTAAAATGTCGCTAACATTTCCGGTATGAGAATTCAAAAATTCCTACTACCTACCTGATCACGTCAGAGAGGCTAGCCCCTAGACAGCTTGGACTATCGCTACAAGTTTTCTCCAACTTACTTGACCGTTTTTGATATTCCGATAAATATATACAGATTTTTGTATAAATAGTAAACATATCATGCACGTACTTAAATATATTTTCAACCCAATTCAACCCAACAGATGTTGTTGTTATTATTAAGCACAAAGCTACACAAAAGGTTATCTGTGCTCTGCCCACCACAGATATCGAAACCCTGTTTCTGGTGGTATAAGTCCGCAGACATACCACTGTGCCACTGGGGAGCGTATCGAGGGATAGACGCGACAGTTTCTAAAGGTAAAGTATATACTTTATACAGGTATAACATAAAAACTAAACAAACAAGAGTATTAAAAAAAATGTGAATTTGAAATTGAAATAGGGATCCTGCTACAAAAAGTAGTGAAACAAGAATTCAAACCACAATCAAAAACTTATAAAATTTAATCTGTGGCAGCTTTATACACCCATCTGTAGGCCAAAGTAAGGACTACATTTTATAAATTTGTGATTGTGGTTTGAATTCTTGTAAAAGTTATAGCTATCAGGGTACTGAAAGTTTATAGATGTTGTGTCCACGCCATGGACATATAAAACTGAAAATATAAATAGGAAAAAATTATAATTTTAAGTAACGTTTGTTTAGTGTACCAAAAAGGTCTATTGAGTGATGTAAAATCAGAAATACATACTTGCTTAGATATAAAAAATATGGAATAAATTAATATTTTAACGAAAAGTATGGATCGTTGGTTATTCGTAAAATTGCTATAAGACGTATCCAAAAGAAAATAAATGCTGCAATAAAATTACACAAACAAGTAGAGTGATACTAGTTGGGATTGAAAATCGTTTTAAAATCTATCGTTAACGTAACCAGCATAAACGCAAATGACAATCAAACATATATATTACTTTTAATATCGGAAAAATCTGGTAAATGAACACAAGTTTGGCAATTATCTTTTGCTTTAGTTCCTAAGTATAAGAATATTACAGTATCAAACAACAATACGAACACTCGTGTCTCTTGGTGTTTTAATTTGATACGTTCACAAATGGTGCCGAAGCTGGGTTGTTTGAATATGTTGTTTTATATATATCTTCTTACATTATCTTGATAGTGTATATAAATTAGCCAATGTTACAGGATTAGGTAGTAAAGCTCTCATTACTAAGTATCTTTAGCATATTCTCAGCCACTTTAATTAACGTTCGAGTACACGTTGGCATCTCATTCTATGGAGATGAATAGACAGTTAATCAACCTCCGAAAACAGACTCCTCACTTCGTCTTTTTAAATAGCACCCTTGGAAACACAACTTAGTGTCTTCCAGAAGACGAAGAATGAAAACGAAACAGAAATTAAAGTAACTCATATACAGAAAATAATAATTCTGTAGAAGCTTTTGATCTAAGTGCTATTTGTTGAAGCGTTAGAACAATTAATTTAGAGCTGTGATAAACACAAATCATCTCATTCTTGTATTTAACTAGGACTTAAGACTGAGTTTTTAAAAAAAATATTTTGGGACACGACTTATAGACATCAGTTCCTAACTACATCTATTGTGAAAATAAATGTTTGTTTATTAATATAAAAGAAAAGGTAATTTCCGAAACCATACATATGTGTACCATAAAATATCGAGATATACATCACAGGAACAATGTGTTTGTACCATAAAATATCGAGATGTATATCACAGGAACAATGTGTTTGTACCATAAAATATCGAGATGTACATCACAGGAACAATGTGTTTGTACCATAAAATATCGAGATGTATATCACAGGAACAATGTGTTTGTACCATAAAATATCGAGATGTACATCACAGGAACAATGTGTTTGTACCATAAAATATCGAGATGTACATCACAGGAACAATGTGTTTGTACCAAATGCATACAACAAGCAACTAAGCATAACTAAATGTGTGTGCGTGTTTGTTAGAGCAAAGTCACATCAGGCTGCCCCCCACCCAGTGGCACAGCGGTATGTCTGCGGACTTACAACGCTAGAATCCGGGTTTCGATACCCGTGGTTGGCAGAGCACAGACAGCCCATTGTGTAGCTTTGTGCTTAATTACAAGCAAACAAACAAACACATTGGGCTATCTGCTGTGTCCACCGAGGGGAATCAAACCCCTGATTTTAGCGTTGTAAATCCGCAGACTTACAACGCTAGAATCCGGGTTTCGATACCCGTGGTGGGCAGAGCACAGACAGCCCATTGTGTAGCTTTGTGCTTAATTACAAACAAACAAAACCATCACATCGTGCTATCTGCTGTGTCTACCGAGGGGAATCAAACCCCTGATTTTAGCGTTGTAAATCCGCAGACTTATCGTTGTCCCACCAGGGGACAAACAAAACTGAAACCAATACATTGTGTGTGTGTGTGTGTGTTGTACATATGATCATGTATTTTTACCTGAATTATTGGCATTGACTTTTCACACGTTACCTGTGTGTACGATAAGCTTTGAATTATTCTCTGCTCCTGATATGCCCAAATTCGCTGACACGGGTCGTGGCAAGAAAAACGAATTACAAAAATATTCCTGAGGGGAGCGCACGTTTGTCCAGACGAGTAAGAAAACCTAATCACCACCTTACATTTAAGAACTCGTCTTCAAATATCATACTTGTCATAAAGAATTTTTTCCGTGAATTTTGCGTTGATTCTACAAAAACGAAGGGACAACAATCTTGGGCTTACTCGTTCTATCCTTGAAAACTTCAATTAAGTTTTGTATCACGTTTTTCAGCTCGTTAATTCGTGTAATTGCTTCCTATACCAGTATTATACAATCTAACTTTCATTCATTTCTTGAAAAAACTAACTTCACAGTCTTTCTCTTTTAATAACATCACTTCTCAGTTCCTCTCCTTGTTTCTATCAACATTCGCACTCAGTTCTTCTCTTTAACTTCATTAACATCCTTTCTCAGTTCCTCTCCTTGTTTTTATTAACATCCGCACTCAGTTCTTCTCTTTAACTTCATTAACATCCTTTCTCAGTTCCTCTCCTTGTTTCTATTAACATCCGCACTCAGTTCTTCTCTTTAACTTCATTAACTTCCTTTCTCAGTTCCTCTCCATATTTCTTTTTAACATCCGCTCTCAGTTCTTCTCTTTAACTTCATTAACTTCCTTTCTCAGTTCCTCTCCATATTTCTTTTTAACATCCGCTCTCAGTTCTTCTCTTTAACTTCATTAACTTCCTTTCTCAGTTCCTCTCCATATTTCTTTTTAACATCCGCTCTCAGTTCCTCTTCTTATCTTTATTAATACCCGCTTCCAGATCTTTTAACTTTACTAAAATCCGTTTTCAGTTCTTTTCCTTATTTGTACTAACATCCGCTCTCAGTTCTTCTCTTTAAGTTCATTAACATTCGTTCTGAGCTCTTCTCCTTACCTGTACTGAATCAGTTTTCAGTTCTTCAAAGTTATCATCTACCATATTTCTTTCAATAACTGTTTGTCCTAATTTTATATCTCATTCTGCTTTTTATTATGTTATTTTATCGACCAATTAGGTTGTTCTAAGAGCAATTAGAAACAAGATAACTAGCTCTGTAAAACCCCTTCATATAAAAGATTTTCTTTTCTCTATACGTAAATAAATTGTTGTCCGATTGTTATTTCAAAAATTATTTTCGAAAATTATCACTCATCTTGCATGTTTCTGTTTCGCAATGGTAGTTCTATACATATACAAGATAAATAAAAAATTGGTATTTGAAAAACCTGCAAACAGGGATCGTAAAAAAGTAGATTAACAAGGCTGGAGATACTGTAGACATTACTTACCCAGACTACAAATCCATATTTTGGTTCCATATTGTCACCTACAATTACATTTGATGGAGTCAAAATAGAAATTTGCAATTTGAGTAAATAATGTTGGCTTTGTTTATGCTTTTTATTCTCAACTAAGAGCAAATTTATACATTGTAATGATAATAAACACAGCTAGTAGCTAGCTGATATGGTTCATGATGATTTACTGTAGCTATTGACTATTAGATCGCATTAGTTCGAGATGTAAAATGTTAAGCTGCAGCTGAAGATTGTCATGGCGATTTGTTTGAGAATATAGTGAGCATTTATAGTTTCTGTGTAACTAAATTCTCTATAAATAATACATAGCAATGGGCAAATATACACCTAGACTAAGACACAAACCCCACTAAGCACGTATAAAAATTTTTTACTAATAGAAAAGTAGCCTTTTCAAATAAAACATATACGTCTAAAACATCACTTTAAATAAACCTTCGTGTCTTTTAAAGTAACTATTTCTATAAGGGTTGGCTCCCTAAAGACACCTGTTGTATAGTGTACAATACACTGAGTAACTACATATTACAGTCCTGTGATTATCATCTGTTATTGGTTGGTAATTTATGTTTCACTCTGTACTTAAGCTTTTTAAAGAAACATGAGATATTTGTAAGAAAGCTAACTTCAAGGAGTAATGATAACATCGTTTACAC
>NW_013666324.1:37086-38844 GCF_000517525.1 Limulus polyphemus | reverse complement strand
AAGCTTATGTAAAATATAGAAGAAACAAATTGACTTTTCAATACCCATACAACCTTCGCAGTACTTTATTTAGTATTGTAAAAAAGGTTTAGGTGCAATATACCAAGCCGTTTTTGTTGTAGACTGGCAAGAGAATAAGAAGAATAATTACAAACTGGCCGTTCTGAGTGGATTTTCTTTTCCTTGTAGGTCTAACATGCGTGTTTTTCTGTGTATTTTATATGTGTACAACCTTAACAGTCAACAGTTATGGTTTGAAAATGTTGTTTGAAGCGAATCTTTACTGTTTAAGGTGTTTTTTTTCCCGAACGTTCAATTAGGGTTTTCTGCAATTCCTTGCGATCCCTGTTGTGAACCAATATCGTGGTTCATGTTATATATATAAGTAATTGCATTTCCTGAACTGACAGTTTTTATGTATTTTATGTTGTTTCTAATATTTTATGTTTTTTTTAATATTATATGTATTTTATGTTGTTTTTTTAATATTTTATGTTTTTTTAATTTTTCATGTTGTTTTTAAATATTTTATGTATTTTCTATTTTTTTTTATATTTTATGTCTATGAAATATAATGGCAGCTTTGCGCTTGATGCAAAAGTATCCAACAAGTTGATACCTATTCAAAAATCTCCAGTGGCTCAGCAGTAAGTTTGATGGCTTATGACACTGAAATTCGGGTTTCGTTACTCGTGATGGGCAGAGCACAGACAGCTTTGTACTCAACAACAAAACCGAAGCCTTATCAAAGAAATAAATAATTAAAAATCTACAACGTTAATTTCGAATCACTTCTCTGCTTTAAAGCAGGTTGGCTATTTCAGTTTATACAAGATTAATAAACTATAAAAACGTGTTTTATAGAATTCTGTTCAATGTATCTTGGAATCTACCTCGTGCATGCAAGTAATACAATAAACTTTTGAATCTGATTTTCTTTTCTGAGTGACTGAATATGAATATATTATACAGCCTCCAAGTGGTATGTCTGCGGACTTACAAAGCTAGAAACCGGGTTTCGATACCCGTGGTGGGCAGAGCACAGATAGCCCATTGGGTAGCTTTGTGCTTAATTCCAAATAAACAAAACAATTATATTGTACAGTTTCAAGGTCCTTTCCCCCTGGTAGATTTTTTTTAAAGTCAAATGGTGTTGTAATGATAGGTTTCAGTTTCGTTCTAGGTGGTCCCAGAAATCATGCAGGCATTAAAATATAACAAACTCAAAACTCTTGAATATATATACATAACTTGAATAAAGGTCAAACTCTACAATACAGATCTTGACCTTAAAAAAGTTTGAATCTAACAAACCCTCTTTTATAATGTTTGTTATACACACAAACATGCATGTAGTCACTGAATGTTATGGTCGTCACCTCTGTTGGGCAACAATGGTGAGAGATATACAACATATAGTGAAAAACTAGTTACCTTTCACATAAAATATATAAATATAATACTCTAGTACCCTACAAAAAAAACAAACACATGTATAAACATAATACACGGCTAGTTTCGGTCCCTGTCATATGAGAAGTAAATATTTCATATTTGTTTGTTTTTAGTATTTTAAAAGTTACACAAACGGCAATCTACACATAGTCATCCCTAATTTTGAACTGAGAGGCTTGTTTGTTCGTTTCGAATTTCGCGCAAAGCTACACGGGGGCTATCTGCACTAGCCGTCCCTAATTTAGCAGTGTAAGACTAGAAGGAAGGCAGCTAGTCATCACCACTCACCGCCAACTCTTGGGC
>NW_013666324.1:34662-36544 GCF_000517525.1 Limulus polyphemus | reverse complement strand
GACGAGGGTTCGAACCTGCGACCCTCAGATTGCGAGTCGAGCGCCCTAACCACTTGGCCATGAGAAGCAGTTAGTCAACAACATCCACCAGCAACTGTTGGTCTGGTCTTCTTTGATCAGATAGCGAGATTTAACTATCACTCATGTAAAGCACCCATGGTCTCAAAATGCGGAGCGAGATTTTGTATCAACGGGTTGCGAACCATGAGCCCTTGGAATCACCGGCAGACCACGCTGTCCAGAAGGCCACTCCAGACCCATATGTTATGTGAAGTGTTTGTCAATACAAACACTTTGTTCAACAAAAATATTGTTCTAGAAACACTTACAACATAAAATACACATAGAAACGTTAGATGGATGTACAGGTTAGACCTTTTGTCAAAAGGCTGAAGTTTAATAGTTCCAGATCTTTTGTTACATGTGTATTGTTAGAGGGTATATTAGAATTATCGACAAGCAGAAAAGCGACAAAAATTGGCACCATACGATTAAGCCTAAAATTTAACAACTTTCAGTCTGGCAATAAATATAATAAAAGAAATACCTTTACTTTCCAGATAATAATAATAATAAACTTTTTATTTCACCAAACGTTTCGCCATTGTGGCTTCATCAGGGTTAGTATAGTAAGAGAACCTTCTTATAAACTTTCAGTATTAAACATCAAAACAAGTTGAAATAATGTCTCATACTTCAATAAAATGTTCGAAACACTTTATTTAAAAAGCTAGAAAAATCAAATATATGTATATTTCATATAAACTATCGATTTTACACTAACAGCTCTGAGGCAGATACGAATACTAAGTCTTACCTGCGTTGCAGGAATACGTGCTGCTGTCAGCCAGGTACATAACTAATGCCACAAGACTGGGCAAGCACATCTTCCCCAGGATCTGGAGCTCCTGCCGTTCACTTCTCCCAAGAGCACGTGGCACCTGACAAAATACGAGAAGCACGCGCGAACCCATATTGCATCGGTGATGAGCTTGTAGCAGAAATGATTTGGTGCTACCGTAGACAAGAATCGACCTGTTTAGTTGCGACCAAAGAAAGTTGATTAAACAAGAATCTCACTTTCTTGGCAGGCTTACCGCACGATGCTAAACAAAATATATTCTCTGGAAGACTTTCTCTCCTAAAATAACCACTTTTCCTTCTAGTAAGAGCCTTAAAGTTTAGGTCTTTATGAGATAATTAATATAAATACATTGAGTTCATACTTAGATATTTATTGTAATTGATTAGACTAATGGGAATAGTTATAAAAATCCACGATTATGTGCCAACTGGGATTCATAAATCTGGAGATGGAGCCTGTAGTTAGTTTTATCCGTCATTTTGTAAAACTTACTTGGGTAAAGATGGGGTCATTCTTATGTATCACGGATAATTTATTAACTTTAAGCTGGACAGAACTACTTTCAGTTAATTTATTAAATTGAAGCTGGACAGCACTATTTTCAGTTAATTTAAGCTGGACAGTACTATTTTCAGTTAATTTATTGAATTTAAGCTGGACAGTACTATTTTCAGTTAATTTATTACATTTAAGCTGGACAGTACTATTTTCAGTTAATTTATTAAATTTAAACTGGACAGTACTATTTTCAGTTAATTTATTAAATTTAAGCTGGACAGTACTATTTTCAGTTAATTTATTAAATTTAAGCTGGGCAGTACTGTTTTCAGTTAATTTATTACATTTAAGCTGGACGGTATTATTTTCAGTTAATTTATTAAATTTAAGCTGGACAGTACTATTTTCAGTTAATTTATTAAATTTAAGTTGGACAGTACTATTTTCAGTTAATTTATTAAATTTAAGCTGGACAGTACTATTTTCAGTGAATTGTAATCGATTGTGCTAAAGACCGAG
>NW_013666324.1:17232-34081 GCF_000517525.1 Limulus polyphemus | reverse complement strand
AATCAAATTGAACAATATAACCAGGCATGACCTTTTAAGTACTGATTTATTTCTCAGGGGAGACGCTTCACAAATAATCAAATTGAACAATATAACCAGGCATGACCTTTTAAGTACTGATTTATTTCTCAGGGGAGACGCTTCACAAATAATCAAATTGAACAATATAACCAGGCATGACCTTTTAAGTACTGATTTATTTCTCAGGGGAGACGCTTCACAAATAATCAAATTGAACAATATAACCAGGCATGACCTTTTAAGTACTGATTTATTTCTCAGGGGAGACGCTTCACAAATAATCAAATTGAACAATATAACCAGGCATGACCTTTTAAGTACTGATTTATTTCTCAGGGGAGACGCTTCACAAATAATCAAATTGAACAATATAACCAGGCATGACCTTTTAAGGTTCGTCTGCATCCTATTTAGATCTGGGGTTTTCGACATCACTTTAAAAACATTTTTATTACTGCATATAAAGATTCTTAAATTTTTTGTGACAAGTACAATGTCACATTTTCACGTTCCCTCTCACTCCGGTGGTTCAACGGCAAGTCTGAGGGCTCATACGCTAAAAATTGGGGTTCAATACCCGCGATGGGCGGAGCATAGATAGCCTATTATGTAGCTTTGCGCTTAGCACCAACAACATATTTTGTACTCGGTATAATATTTTGTTTCGTGACGACAGCTTTAGGGCAAAGATATTAAGATCTTTAACCCAATATTTTACCGTCGCCACCTGTTACCAGTTTTTAGCCCCCCAGTGGCACAGCGGTATGTCTGTGGACT
This sequence comes from Limulus polyphemus, assembly GCF_000517525.1. Classification (NCBI taxonomy): domain Eukaryota; kingdom Metazoa; phylum Arthropoda; class Merostomata; order Xiphosura; family Limulidae; genus Limulus; species Limulus polyphemus. Next base: position 33,283 of record NW_013666324.1, on the reverse strand, counting down.
AACAACGATAGCATCCGGGTTTCGATACCCGTGGTGAGCAGAGCACAGATAGCCCATTGTGTAGCTTTGGGCTTAATTGCAAACAAACAATACCAGTTTTTATTCGATTAAAAATCAGCTATAATTTATACATTTATATTTAATATTTTAAAGTTAAATTTATACATTTAACTTTGCCAACCAGTGCATTTTGATGATTTGTATTGCACTTTATTTCCGAAGAGATCTTTTTCTAATGATTTTTTTTTCAACTGCACAATTAATTATATTTTAACTTCATCATTTTTTAATAAAAGACGCCTTATTGGACCTCACATATATAGGCCTAGTAACAAACGATCCAAAACATGAAGAATATTCCAGTTAATACATTTATCTATCAACTCTGGGATGGAATTTTATAATCTTAAATATGTTTTTTTTTAATATTTATTTACTTGAACTTACTTATATAGGTGACTCTTCACCTGCACACTAGGGAAAACCACTGTTCCGAAATGAAGATCAAATTTTCCGTTTGACTTTGACATTGATTCTAAACTCTAAAGTTGAATTACTAAAGAAACGCTTGAAATTATGTAATGCGAATATCAAGGAGTCGAGGCTGAAAGTTTCACGCATCATAAAAAGGAGTTTGAGTAGGCAGGATTTCATACCGATTTTACTATGACGTGGTTATTTTCATTGAATTATTTCTAACATTAATTCAGAGTAAAGATGTTGTTAAGTTCAGATATCACATAGTCTTGTAACGTATTCTGTCGTTGGTGGGTCATGTTTGAATATTTGGTAAAAATAAGGCAAATTTTAGTTCACTTATTTATCTAAACAGTAATGTTCTTCGGGTTACGCTGGTAAACCTAACTTCCCAAACAACGTTTCAACAAAATTTCTGAAACTAATGATCTGCCAATAAAATCACTTACTCATTAAATTCCTCTCGTAAATACATGTCTAGGACACAACTTAAAGCTGGCTGATTAGCATGCTCTCTAATAATTGGCGAAACGTTGACTACTACTATAATTGAGAGGAAAATATTCTGAAACACGGAAAAGATTTTACTGTAGTTAGGTAACAAAGCTTTCTGTCCGAAGGCACTTCGAGACCTACTCCTGCCACTGTCGCTATTCGATGGTAAGACATTCGCTAACTAACGAACTTGCTGCCTAAATCACTTTCTACTCACTGAATAACGAACTAACTAATTCACTCACGTGCTTTTAGTTAGTCCAGTTTTATACATACCTCACGAAGCTTCGAGATGTGGCGTGAGGCCTAAACTTTCCTGAAACTTTTAGCCATCATGCCAAAAAAAAAACGCCCTCTAGTACCCAAAACATCTAAATTACAATATTAAATACATAACCTACAGCAATACAAACAAGAGCCTATTAAACTATTGAAGTATATTTTCGCTAAGGGAAGGCAAAATGAAAGTGACACCTTCATACAAGCGTGCTTAAAATAGTATAATGAATATGAAATTCATTACATTTATCTGCAGTTATACCTGTGTGATAAAACCTGACTTCTAGTGTATGACGAAATATAATTTGAACTGTGTGAATAAAAGACATTTCAAAACACCATACATATAATATACGCTATACCTATATACGAAAACTTGTCTGATTCGTTCAATTTGCCCCAGTCCAGGGTTACTCGTGAGGGTGGGGTTCATCGAAATGGAATAGTTCAGTGACAAGTGGTAAATCGAATTGGGCTACCCGGTGGTACAGCGGTATGGCGGGCAGAGCACAGATGGTCCCCTTGTGTAGCTTTGCGCTTAATTACAAACAAGACTCCCAGTGTCACAACGGTATGTCTGCGGACTTAGAACGCTAGAATCCGGGTTTCGATACCTGTGGCGGGCAAAGCACAGATGGCCCTTTATGTATCTTTGTGCTTAATTACACACACACACACACACCCAGTGGCACAGGAGTATATCTGCGGACTTACAAAGCTAGAATCCGGGTTTCGATACCCGTGGTGAGCAGAGCACAGATAGCCCATTGTGTAGCTTTGTGCTTAATTACAAACAGAAAACAGTTTAAATTAAGAATTTTTATAAGCTGTAAACTACAAAGGATGTGTTAATGCAATGAAACAATAAGTTTATTTTATTTATCATTCACAAAACAAAACAAAATATTTATCGTCTAGAACTAGAAGTGTTAACGAATTTGAGCGTAATTTATTATTTAACACGAGGCTAATCTTAAGTGAACTTCTTAAACGCAACAGTTCGTATAATCAGGCACGTAATAAATGTTCGATAACTCTCTCCTTGTGTCCTTACGCACGAGCCACAATGATAAATAGATTACTCACGTGTTTCGTGCAAAGCACTGATGGCGAGAGTACATTGTTAGGACTTTCCATCGTCTTCAAATCTTTGTTTTATAACTTTTATACGTGATTTAACTTGGTATTAGGCCTAAAATAATACATTAGTTTTCTGTTTACAAATTACACCACTGCCATTGTCTGTGGTGGTATGCAAAAAAAAAAAACTCATTTGAGAAAATAATAATATCATAAACTAACACATATATTTGTTCTACTGTACGTGAGATAACCTAAACTTTAGTTATTGTTAATTCCAAAGCTATTCAATGGAGTATCTTGCACTCGGTCCAATTATAAAATTCAAATTATCTATTAAATCATTTAAAAGAAAATAAAATAACTTTAGATATGAAAACCCGTCAACTCGAAAGATTGTTTCTGGATGAGACAATTCTAGCACTAGAACTAACAATATTCTTAAACATATTTTTCTTGACTACTTGAGCACCAAATTGTTTGTGTTCCTGGCGTTTTTGGTCACAGAGTCCCTAATAACATATGAGTCACATAAAGAATTAAACAAAGATATCATTTAGTACTGCGAAAACAAACAAAAAAAAACCACCACTAATTACTGTTTGTATTTCCTGAGAATTTGGCATAGAAAACTAGTTATCTCATCCATTTACACTCAGTGTTCTATTTCGTTTGTTTGTTGTTAAGAACAAATCTACACAATGGGCTGTTTGTGCTGTGTCCACCACGGGTATCGAAACCCGAGTTTTAGAGTTATAAGCGCAGATACCACCGAGCCAGTGGGGGCTCTCAGTGTTGTAAGAGGCAAAACGTGAAATTACTGAATATGATGTAAAATATATCCCTAACGAGAGTGAATAGTACATGTAAACAAGTCAGTACTTTGGGGATTAAAATGATTAGCTCAAGCCTGCAAAAATTGATAAGGCAAATAGTTAACGTTTCAACAATGGGTGTTGCTCTGTCTTGGCCTTAGCTTGAGCTACTCCTTTTTTTTTTTTTGGTTACTAGGAAGATCTAGGTTTTCGTTCGTTTATTGTCTGTCCTAACAAAAAACGAATACTTTAGAAGAGACGTTCTGTATTTACTCTTAACAGCTTGCCACTTTAATTGGTTTACGAACAAATTTTGAATTACTCACTTCGAAAGTAATGACGCCACACAAACGACTATTGTCATAATATTGAATAATGTGTATTCAGGGCTAAAGAAACGATGTTCCAGGCCCCGCGCAATCTTTGGAGCTACTTTCTTAGTCGTTGGTTGTTCGTATCATGATGGGTGTGATTACCCATTCTTACTCGACAGTAAATTTCTATTGTGAGAAGATTCTGTAAAGGATGGCGAGGTCAGTCTTAGACTAAGGGACAGACTTTTCACAGACCTTCACTGTACGTGGATGTCGGTTTACACGCCCACTTTAAAACAAAAATAAATGCGCAAGAATTGATTGAAGCTGTAGCGAGGAACGTGACAGGAAGGTGGTTGAATGAGATTGCTGTTATTTCGGTTTCTTCGACTATTTTTCTCATAAAAAGAACCGTTGATTTTTAGGCGTAGTTAAAAGAGCTTGCGAGCTTTCAACTTCAAATTCTTATTTAGTAGCTAGTTGACGGTAGTAATAGACGTGCCGAGTTTGATTTTAATGACTTTTAGGGTTGGAAGATTCTGTTTCGTAACAATAGCTTTCACTGTGCAGACGGATACGTTGCTCTCTATTGGCTTGGAGTGTAGATTGGAAGCCCGTTGACTAAATGTTCTGCTAGATTTCGAGTTTATTTCGCTTCCATGGGTTTATTTAAGGCCCTTTTCCTTTGCAATGTAGTGTCATTTGCCTCAAAATAGTTTTTACATAGCTCACTACCGGTGGGGTACAAATATTCTATCATTCTGAGTGGGTGAAATCATTCATTTTCTATGTAAGTACACATGAGACTCCTAACAGTATTATTGGGAATAACTGAAATATCGATGGTACTTGTGTTAAAATGTTTTTACATAACTGATATTTTATTACGGACCCGTAACCAAACAAAGTCACGAGCTCACAAACAATTTGGTGCATAAAGAGTTTGTTTATAAAGCCGACAGAGGGCGTGTAGATCCACTGGTAATTATGGTGTTGACAGTTTCGTTGTGTGAATATTTAGAAGAAACTCATTCATTCAACCATAAGTTAAACGTTGCGGTAACGCACGTTACTATAGTGATAGCTTTGCTGTGAACCAATTATATATATTACACCTCTCACCCATAGCGTTGCGGGGCTTGCACCTACGGTGGTTTATCATTGTATTATTATTATATCCTCCGTATATTACTTCATAAATAGCAGTCACTAGCATGAGCCTATGCAAGGTTAAGTAATGAAAAATGGGGGACGGAACAATATAATGTCATAGCATTAATGAATTCCCCATTTCAGACGAAGCGTTTTAGGATTTAGAGGGGGGGGGGGAAATCGTTACTTGGCCGATTATACCTGACAATATTCACTTGTAGCTCATTTTCTCTGCCCGGGTGACTCAGCGATAACATTTTAACACAAGTACCATCGATATTCCAGTTATTCCCAATAATACTGTTAGGAATCTCATGTGTACTTACATAGAAAATGAATGATTTCACCCACTCAAAATGATAGAATATTTGTTCCCCACCGGTAGTGAGCTATGTAAAAACTATTTTGAGGCAAATGACACTACATTGCAAAGGAAAAGGGCCTTAAATAAACCCATGGAAGCGAAATAAACTCGAAATCTAGCAGAACATTTAGTCAACGGGCTTCCAATCTACACTCCAAGCCAATAGAGAGCAATGTATCCGTCTGCACAGTGAAAGCTATGGTTACGAAACAGAATCTTCCAACCCTAAAAGTCATTAAAATCAAACTCGGCACGTCTATTACTACCGTCAACTAGCTACTAAATAAGAATTTGAAGTTGAAAGCTCGCAAGCTCTTTTAACTACGCCTAAAAATCAACGGTTCTTTTTATGAGAAAAATAGTCGAAGAAACCGAAATAACAGCAATCTCATTCAACCACCTTCCTGTCACGTTCCTCGCTACAGCTTCAATCAATTCTTGCGCATTTATTTTTGTTTTAAAGTGGGCGTGTAAACCGACATCCACGTACAGTGAAGGTCTGTGAAAAGTCTGTCCCTTAGTCTAAGACTGACTTCGCCATCCTTTACAGAATCTTCTCACAATAGAAATTTACTGTCGAGTAAGAATGGGTAATCACACCCATCATGATACGAACAACCAACGACTAAGAAAGTAGCTCCAAAGAAACTCTGAAGAAAGTATTATCTGTTGAGTAAATATGCGGTTCTTTGGAAAATGTCAGTCATAATTACAGGTACGACTCATGTCCAAATAAATGATGGCGACTGACGTGACCATACAGACAAAATAAGCGATTTAATGTCCGAATATTGAACCTCGCTATTAACTTTCTGGTATTGTACTTACACCGTTATAAAATTATTTGTTATTTAAATAAAACTTTTAAAAGTTCCGTTGATCGAACATAACTGATTAATGATGATTCAATGTACTTCTATTTTAAACTCTTATGCTGAGCCAGAGTGTTTTAGATGATTAATATTTTAGTTTGTTTGTTTGTTTTGTTTTTTGAATTTCGCGCAAAGCTACACGAGGGCTATCTTCGCTAGTCGTCCTTAATTTAGCAGTGTAAGACTAGAGGGAAGGCAGCTAGTCATCACCACCCACCGCCAACTCTTGGTCTACTCTTTTACCAACTAATAGTGGGATTGACCGTCACATTATAACGCCCCCACGGCTGAAAGGGCGAGCATGTTTGGTGTGACGGGGATTCGAACCACCTGGCCATGCCGGGCCAATATTTTAGTTTCCAGTACAAATATCTGTGTAACTGAAACTGACAAGTTAACCTCCCCCCCCCAGGGGCACAGCGGTATGTCTGCGGACTTACAACGCTAGAAACCGGGTTTCGATACCCGTGGTGGGCAGAGCACAGATAGCCCATAGTGTAGCTTTGTGCTTAATTCCAAACAAACAAACTGACAAGTTAGTAACTTATCTCATTGTGCCGAAGTACAAAAGTAATATTTATCTATTTATGAATCCAGATAAATCACTTGCGTAACAAGAAGGACTAGTGTAATTTATATTGAAATTATGCTTTGTGTTGCATTCATACAAACATCCAATCATTTTTTTTTACATCTAGCTTCCTGTTACAATGAGGTGGGTATTTTTATAACACGGAAACATAATGTGTAATGTGTCGCCATCTATTGTCTATTGTATACACATTAGTTGTTGTTTTTCACTCAAGAAACAGGCTTGCATTAAAACGTTCTTTCTTTCTTGTGCCAATTATTTTTCTCTAGTTATATATATTGAATTTAATCAAATGCAGGTTTTAAAATCCTAAAAGTTTAAACGCTCAAAGTATTGTAAAATTTATATTTTGAGTTTGGATTTATGTTCGTAGCGGTAACAAATTAGTTTAAATTTCTGAAACATCTTAATAGTTCCTAGATTTATAGAAATATATGTAGACTGTCAAAGTGGCAAGTTCAGTAAACGTTATCTACCGTTTCATAGTTTTTAATCCGGGGTTCGATTCCCCGCAGTGGACAGAGCTGATATAGCCCATTGTGCAGGTTTGCGCTAAATGCATATATTAAAAAAAACATCCCCGTTTTTACAATAAAAAAACTCGGGGAGGGGACTTAAAACAAACATTTACTTTTAGTCAAATTAAAAAAAAAAACTTGATTTATCGCAATGTAGATCGTGAAATGATTTGCACACACACACACACGTGTGTGTGTGTTGGTTGGCGCCTTAAGTTCATTCATATTTCTTTGTTTTCCAGTGCCATTAATTATCCCCGTCTTGGTAATTATGAATCCCCGATCTGAACACACCTTTGTGATCTTAGTTTATGAAATATTTTGCTTCAGTGCTGTTATATACCATTCTCAAAAACGATTAATTTCCATTACCATAATACCACCTATGAAATGCTTAATAATGTTAAAATGTAGTTCTAATACATTCCGTTCCACAGTGATTTTATATCGGTTGTGTTCGTCACTTACGGTTTAATACAAAATTAGGTAATTCTATTATATTGTTACGCCTCCGGTCGTTAATTTTCCGTATAATTTCTTTCCGAAGAAACTTTAGCGATACAAGTCCTTTCTTAAATAAAACTGGTTTATTCTTTCTAAATACAACTTTGCAATACACTTAATTTCCACAGTCGCGCTATAACAAACGCTATAATTCACAACGAACGTCTCACGTACTCGACTCAACAGTCAATTAGTCGCTTCTTGGCCGGTTTTATATATATAAAAGAATACCGAAACCTAGTAAACGCTAGAGCATTCAGGATAATTCTAGAAGTTAATGACGTGTTACTAGAGTCACGTGACTTCCGCTGTCGTAACAATATGTTGTTCTTGTTTTAAAAACATCAATTTTACATGTCAAAGATTTTACTATAGAAAGTTACGACAGTCAAATGTGTAACATATACTTAATATCTTTAATATAAATAAAGTTGTGATGATTTTAACATAAAAAAAGTAATGTAACACAAAAATATACATATCTATATATTCAAAGTTTTTATTTTTTAACCAGCGCACAACGAAGTATCATTGAACAAACGGATCAAAGGGGAAAATTCATTTGCAACTCGATCTATACCACCTATAACTTCGCTAAATGGGATGCGACTATAGGCCTATCATAACACACTTTTGTTGGGTATACATTCTAACATTAGGCCTATTATTATAAAATCCAATATTGCTACTGATAACTTTCTTATTTTGGAGCAGACGGTATTTATTTAATAAAATAAAAAACTGATTCACAAAACTGAACTTTATTTTCAATTGTACTTTTTGTTTTATTTATGGCAATATTAAAAACTAGAAAAATAAAACGAAATTACTTTTAACAAAAACTGAATAACAAAATGTTCGCTGTACACTTCGGAAGCCATTTATTTGTTCTATTCAAATACAATGTGTCGAACAAGATGCTAAAGTTAGGACAAAAATAACACAAAATAAAGTTTTGATGATATAAAAAAAATTCTTTTTCTCACCAAATTAAGCATTTGCAGGAATTTTCCAAAAGTCTCTTTAGAAAAATGCTTCAGTTAAAAATATATGGAAAAAAAGAAAACTAGAAACAAAAACAATAAAGTTGCCACTGAAAAAAGTGCAACTGTCACTCAGTTAATACCAAACTCTTTAATACACGTGTACATGTACAAGTACTTTAAAATGATCCTAATAAAATATTTAAAAAAATGAGACTTAAGATGAAACAACATTGTAAAAATTTTTGTCACATTCTTATCTGGTTTACCCGAATATCTCCTTAACGCCTTACTCGGGAAATAATTAAGAGTGCCTGTTAAGTTTACTTATTACTTTCGGTCTTAACGCTAAATCATAAATTGTTTTTCTGAAATTTTCCGCTCGTTTTGTAAATGCGTACTCTCTTTCCAGTGTACACAATTATGATTAACTTCAACACGAGATTTTACATATTATTATGGATATTTTAACCTAATTTTTTTTAACACGATAAAACCTTGGATCTTTATTAAAACTATAAACATAGCTAGCAGAAAGATATATTAGCACCCGACTGCATTAATTTTACCAGGAAATAAAATGATATTCGATACAAAATAATATATATTTTTTTATATATCAGTTCAACGTGAATTACATGGCATTACAAGATGTTTAAGAAGAGAAAAACATATAAATGAGAATAAAAGAAAACGATTATATTTTATGGGTATTTTTTCAGCTACACAAGGCTTTTGTAATGAAAAAAATAATAAAAACTTTGGTATATTAAAATAATTTTCATAATTTTTTTATTATAACATTAAATTGCTTTTAGTTACATCTGATCATCATTTCTTGAATAGTTAAAGAACTTGACATTTCATGAAATATCACAAAATTTACTAGGAAAACACCAACGTTACATAAAGATGTATTGAAAATAAAAATATAATTAAACGGTGTATTAAAAACCTTTGAAATTAAACATTTATTTTACAGTTCTTTTATTGTTGAAGTTACGAACTTAAACGTGTATGAAGTAGTCGTCAAAATATCTAGCTCTATGGTTAGGCTTGCAATAATGGTTTGTAACCCTTACTCAATAGAAACACAACATAAAATAGAAAATACATATATATTAGTTCATCATAGAAATCGTAACATCATCCATTCCAACGTTCCAGGGAAGAAACCCCTAATCCTGGAAAATAGGTCTCCTTTACTTTCCTTTTCACACTCAATTAGGCTTAGTCTCAGACTACTGTGTTTAAGCAGATTACATTATTTTTCAGTTGATGTGATCCACTATTTGGTGGTTTCTCTGAACAAACACAGATCACCGACTTCGGAAATGAGCGTTAATAGACAGAAGTTTTTATTCCTTACACGAAGCTCATACGTTTCTTAAACCTAAACTTTCAATAAGTCACACAGTGAGCACAGTAGGTCAGAATATAAGATGATAATCTGAACTGGTAATAGTTCACTAGATAGTATAAACAAATAGAGGCAATATTGTTTGGCACTAACATAAAACGTTCAAGAATGTGCTATGTTACATTTATACAGCGTTTGGTTTCTGCTGGATAGAATATCATGAAACGTGGTTTTGTTGTTTTTGTCTAAAGGAGAAAATATTATTATTGTAAGACTGCCTTGGTTGCATCGCCAATTGACATTTGACTCAAGTAGTCAATACATTACTCCCGAACAGTCCCATTCCAATTTAAATCCCAGTGGTCAATACTGGAAATAATTATGGAACCAGAGAAATTGAAATTCGCACGAATATATGATACACAAGAAATATTATATTTGTAACTATACTACCCTAAGCCTAACTAACAGATGCGATAATTTAGTGGTTTAGGATGAATTTTGTACAAAAACAAATAAACAAAACATTATGTTATTACTACAACTTAGGAAAATCATTACATAGCCTGTTCTTAATTTATGCTGGATCTTCCTGGATCTGAGTTCCAGTTTGTTTTGGATTCTTTAAACCTAAATATCGATAATTGACATTAATTTAAGTACTTCTCTTCAGCCCCATCCCAAATAGTATACTCAATAATTTTTAAAACGTTGTCTTCCAAAATCTACTCCCCATCTGTGAAGTGGGATCCTGTAATTTCTGGAGATTTGTGTTTTGCAACACAATATAAAGTGTAGAGTTTATGATTCCATTATTAACAGCATCATACTAAACACAGAAAATGAGTAGACTGGTATTAATAATACATCATTCAAAAAAAAAACAACACCAAAACTGTTATACAACAGTGGCTAGGAAATTATTTTACTGTTTATCTCACAAAAACTTAAACATAAAACGTTACACAACTCACACATACACACACCTGTATAAGCTGAAAAGTTTCCCAAATTCTTAATAATGTTCATATTTATTAAAAAAACTGTGTATACTATGATATTAGCATCACCAACCTTCTTACACTTCAACACAACTTGTTTTTAAAGTCAGGTTTTTAACCAGGTTTACACTGGTTCAATTCAAGAACCAATGATGCCCATCACATGGTAAAAACAATTCAGTTTTACACTTCATACACCTAACAAAAAAATCTGTGAGCAGCTTTACACACAAAACTATCAGCAGTACTTTGAAATACAAACTTTTTAACTGCTTTATAGAGTTCTAAATACTTTTACATCCCTGTCGCTTCGACAGAAATTTTTCCAAGTGACTCAAGAAAAACAATATTTTGTCTTTATACATAATATTGCTTTCTACACATTTTCTATTTTTGAGCAAAAAATGTTTTTTAATGACAAACAATGTTGTAATTCTTCACAACCAATACACTTCTGTAACAGTTAATTAAGCAACAAGGAAACAAATCTTCATTTACTTTTTTCTTCACAATAACATAGAGATTTTTACCAGTAAACATGTTGCATGAAAAAACCATTCAATAAGAAAAATACTGCTAACTTTTTGCAGGAATAAGTACAGTATTGTCATAAACTTTGCATAAACTTACTTAGTGTTTTAAACTGTAAAATTTAACACATTGCTTTGAAGATATTGGTGGTGACAAATAAATATTTTTTTTCTACATTTTGGAATATTCTGGTTTTATTTGCAAGAGGTAGGTACAAAAAAAATTCTCTCTCTATATATTTTAAAGTTTCTTCATTATGTATTTCTGCTATAGTTTTTATGATGAAGAGTTGCATACACACCTTTTAGAGAGGAAATGAAAATATTTATAAATAGCAAAAATACTTTTTGCCAACCAATTACCATCTTTGAACTGCTTTCCAAAGTAATGACAAAGAAAAAAAAGACATATCAAACTTCTTTACCATGTAATTAGAAATTTAAATGCTATAATTATATATATTTAAAAACAACTGCAGAAGAATCACATTTAGAAACAAAGTTGTAATTTAGCAAAACAAATCTGAGTGTACGATTCCACATAAAAAATGAAAAGAAGATACGTTTGTTCATTTGTATTATCATACTTCACCATGGTATGCTCCTGGTAATTAGTATACACATGTCAAACTGATAACACATGGTTCACTTTACCAGATAAGAGGTAGAAAAAGCGTAGCATCAAAGATGAGGCTTATATAAGATGGGTCTTTTCTTTTTTTTTTCAAGACAAGATATAGAAGATATCCAAAAAAAAGCTGAAATTCTGAAGACACAAATGAAGATCGCCATCATCCAACATTCCACAAAAGTTGAAACTGTTATTAACTTACATTACACAAGTAAATTACATGCATTAGTCCTCACACTGGAAGTCACTTGAGTAGTGCACCACATACAACATTGGTCAATCTCCAACTTCTCGAATTGTTGTTTATTTGCCAACTGTTTGAAAAATTCACAAAAACTTAACTATTACCCAACCCTCGCAATAAAAAAAAAGCACATCTTCTAAGCAACATGGTTCCATAGTTTTCACAGCTGTCTAGGATGCGTGAAAACCGTTTTTTCTCTTTAAATTACAATGTCTGAGGAGCAGTTTTCATTTCTCCGTTTGGTAACCACACACATTATTAATAAATGCCAAGTCAAAAATCTAGCATCAGAACAATACAGAATTATCATTACAGTCTGACACGAACGGGGGTGAGGGGTGGTTGAGAAAACACAGGTTCAGACAGATGGCGCTCTGCTGTAGATCACATCATTTAAATGAGCTTGACATTTCTGGAAAATAAAAAATTTTAGCAACTATGTTAACAAAGACAAAGAAACATCCAAAATATGTTCTACTTAATAGTGTTCTTTCATAAAAGTCTAATTCTTTGTATTAACATTGACCAACTGAGGAGCAACTAAATCTATACACTTAACAAAATAATGTCATATATCTACAATAAGTAATACAGTAGACTTACTAACCTTTTTCATTTCCTTCTGTCATCTATTATGTTTTTTATTATGTTATTATGTTATTATTATTATGTTTAAAATGAGTAATTAATTTGGACCTATATATGTATAAAGCACAAAAAGCTGTGTGTTTGTCTGTTCCTTATCTAACTTCTCGTAGGTCACTGGGTCAATCTCAACCAAACTTTGTGAGATGATAGTCTAAAACAAGGGGCATGTTAATGGGGGTTCAAAACCCCTCCACCTCCATTTTTGCTGTTATTGAGCATTTATTATCTTTGATGTAAGTTAACGTTAACTACATTCATAGATGGCGCCACATTGTTACACTAAAAACAAAAACTATTAAATCACAAAAATCTGTGTGTCTGTCTGTTTGTCCCTTATCTAACTACTTCTAGGATGCTGGGCCAATCTCAATTAAACTTTGTGAGATGATAGTTTGGAACAATGGGCATGTTAATGGGGGTTCAGAACCCTTCTACCCCCTAATATTGCTGTTATTAAGCATTTGTTATCTCTGACGTAAATAACAATAACTACCTTCATATACAGTTCCATATTCTTACACAAAACAAAAAACTATTAAATCTTCTTCCCCCTGGTGGGACAGCAGTAAGTCTTCATAAGACACTCCGCAGCCAATGACCATCAAATAATTATTAATGTGAAACAGTGTGGAAAGATATTAAGAGGTTGGTTTTGAAAGACGGTAACAGAAAGCACCCATACCGCCACTACCTCTTCATGCAAAATCACCTTGACTATCACAAAGTGTATACCATGTTTTTAGTATATAAACATAGAGTTCTTAAAGCTTATACAAAACTTTGGTGAGGTAATAATGAAAACTGTAATAACATGCTATGTTATAGATACATTGTGTGAAAATTAGGATTTTTGCATTATTTATCATAACATCCACCCACACATTTTTTTAAGTTGATAACCTGGACAAAGGACAGGTACCTCAGCTTGTTTGATATAAAGCCTTTTTTTTTTTCCAGAATTTAGTAACAAGCTCAAAAAATGGCCATCTATCACAAATATATTTCTGTTTCTTATTTTCAAGATGACTAAATATTTAAGTTGAACATGTGCAACTGTATTTATTTTCTAGTATCATCTAGTCCAAAACACCTTTATTTTACATGTTTAGTAACTTGGTTGGAAAGAGAAGGTAATAAAGTAAACGTCAAATTTTTTTAACAGATAAAGTTTGTCTATCAAGTTTTATAAAGAAGTACATAAAATGTGGAAGTTACATGTCTTTTGAAAAGAGAATAGGTGGAAGATGTTTTTTTTTTGTTCGTTTGCTGTTAAGCACAAAGCTACACAATGGGCCATCTATGCTCCCACCACGATTATCTAAACCTGGTTTTTTAGCGGTATAAGCCTTCAGACTTGCTGCTGAGCCACTGGGGGCATAGAAGATTCATTCTGACAAACAAGTATTGCATATATTATATAAGGTGTAATTCTGTCTTACAAGTGGACTGATGGGTGTCATATTTGTTTTAACAGTGAGAAGGAAGGTGAAAAACGTATAAAAATGCTGTTGTGTTATATTTATAGTGGTGTCTAGATGAAATGAATACACATATTATAAGGATATATCACATTTTTTTGAAGAAGAATGTAAGATCACATAATACCCATGATACCTTTCAGTATTCACAAAAGATAAAAATATGTTAGTAAGTTTTAGTTTCAGTTGCTTGTACTGCAAAAAAGAGTGCTACTTACAGATGCAAGCAAAAGATTCCGGAGGAGAGCTAGACTGTGAAACTACACGGTGTCGTAGTTTGAGTTTGTTGAAAAAACAAAAAAGTACCTCAATAGCAAGTGTTGGTTGGTTAACCCTTTCTGTCAGTTGATAAAGCACTCACTTGGCATTGAGGTTCCAGGATACAAAAAACAGAAATTACCATAACTAGCTAGAATTATAAGCCACAAGTATAATTTGGAAAGTTACAAACATGGTTAAATACATACATTTTGCTTATGTTGCCAGGTGTTCATGGCTGATTTGTATTTCTCAAACTCTCGACACCAGTTTGAGTAGATCTGTTTGTATTCCAGCTCCGTGGGAGGGTTGCATGTTTCTGAAACAGGAAGAAAACATTAATAGATACCCCATGAAAAAATAAATTCTCCAATAAACACACAAGAAAAAGTGCTATTCACTTAAGTTGACCCTGTCAAGTCAACATCTTGCCTTTGTTGACTGCATTATAAATTCCCACTTCTTGATTCTCTTTACTATAAACAGACAGTGCCTTGTTACCTTGATGTGACGAAGACGAATGACGGTTGACGATGCAGAAAATTCTGGTCCCAATACCGATATCCATGGTTTTCTTTACGTCCATGTTGATAAAGTGCAAAGAGTGCTTTTAAAGGCAATTTAAAACCATAATAATGGAAAATAACTTTTTAATGTGATTTTGAGTAAAACTTCAAGTTGTCTGTGCAACAGTAATTTCACATACATACATACAAGACACCGTAACATCAAGTACATACAAGATAGTGTAACCTTCACATACATACAAGCTTAAGTAACCTTAACAATATGTACACAAATATACAGTAGCTTCATAAATGTGCATGAAGATAGTAACCTTCACACAGATATATAAAGATATAGTAATCTATACATGCACACATAAATATACAGTAAAATCAGATTCATACAAAGATATAGCCTTCACAATACATACACAAAGATATATTAACCTTCACATAGATACAGAATATATAATAACCTTCACAATATATACACAAAGATACATTAACCTTCATATAGATACAAAAGACACAATAACCTTCACATACATACATACATAAATCAAATTAAAGTAACCTTCACATACAATTCAAAGCAAACAAAACAACACCTCTAATATTTTTAAATTTGATATATTTTAGCATTTTAAAATTATAAAATGTTTTCTGTAAATGAAAATTACTTTGTAAATGAGTTACTTAAAGAAACATCCCCTAGCTATAAAACTTTTGACATGAGTATAATGCTGTTTTAAGTTTAATACATTTTTAGCACATTTTGCTATATAAAAATAGAAAAAAATAAAAGATAGAAAACGATTTTTGACAAATTTTTAATAGTTACTTAAATGATTGGCTTGTTTTGAGATGTCTGCCAGAATATATACATATACATACACGCGCACACATACAACGTTGTTTCTTTTCTTGAAAGACTACTCCAATTTTTAAAG
>NW_013666324.1:5990-16372 GCF_000517525.1 Limulus polyphemus | reverse complement strand
GTGGGTATTATATTATTGATTTGGGTACAGTTTTTAGTGTGCTAGTGGGTATTATATTATTGATTTGGGTATAGTTATTAGTGTGCTAGTGGGTGTTATATTATTGATTTGAATACAGTTATTAGTGTGCTAGTGGGTATTATATTATTGATTTTGGTACAGTTATCAGTGTGCTAGTGGATATTATATTATTGATTTGGGTACAGTTATTAGTGTACTAGTAGGTATATTATTTCCTATTTGACATCCAATCAGTAGTAGAGAACACTTTCATTATCCATGATGAAACTGAATTGTATCTGTTTGTAAGCACGTATCCACAGGTTTTTATCTTCAGATGGTTTAGTTATAAAATAGGTTAAGGGATAGTGCTTTCTTAGGCACAAGTAAATGCCGCTCACTAAATGTAAGTGACAATCTAAACATGTATAAAAAAAGTGATTAAATAATGCTCACTAAATTTAAGTGACAATCTAAAGAGGGATAAGATTGAAAAGGACACACAATACAGATCAGTAAAGTACAATAAAAAGTAGTTCACTAATAAGTAAATACACTGTATAGTTTCCACATTCATGAAGTGTTGAACAAGTAAATAAATTAAACATAAAAATGAAAGACAGCAAAACAGAAAGTAAATAATTTATTAATTTTGAAGCAAGTAATACGAGTAATTAAAAAAAAGTCATGTAAATTACATTCCAGTAAAACTTAAGATGGCCATTTCACATAGAAGTTTAAAACACAGAAAATTTAACATGTGATATTATGCAGTTAGGGCTTAAGCTACAGCTACTCTAAACACATGAACCAAATGTCCTTTACACATGCAGCTTATTCATACTGAAGTTCTTTCTTTTAAAAGTGTATCTGCTGTTTTCAGTACCGTGGAACTATATATCAAAGGTTACTCACCCTCGGTTATAGGGTCGACATTCACCATGCACCTTGTCCCACCCACAGTATGGATCTTGTATACACCGCAGACAAGTCTCGTATCTTCCCTTACACATCACCAAATCAAACTGATGAATCACTGACTTCGAAGCCACATACAGTGACTTATGCTGGAGAAAAATAAATTAACACAAATAATTCTAGTGATAGACTTTTATAGTTCAGGGATTCCAATAATAAGGCTTAACACCTAAACATATTTTGTACACGTACTCAAACTTCTCTATGAAACAAGGCTTCAGTTAAGCATTGTGATGTTAGTGCATTATGTCATAGCAATATCAAAATTTTTAATACAGAACAAGGCTTGAGTTGTGTCCCGTCAATCTTCGCCACCCTTATCGAATCGTATAAACTTGTAAATTATTACCTTGCTAGAGATTTCCATTTTCCGAATCTTTTCGGGAAATGTGGCTTCAAACACATCTACAAGATTGGAGTGAGCATCTCCCACTCCGTCCTGCCACTCAACAAGCTTGAAAACTCGTCCATCCACTGAGCATTAAGAAAACGAAAATAGCTTCAAATCACTAGTTACTAATGTTTGAATAAAGTTAATATATAAAATAACCTTCATTACATAATGCTGTTGAAGTTTATTAAGTACCAGTTTATTAAATATTATGATTAAAAAATTCAAAAGATAAAAATATTATTAACAAAAAAGAAAAATGTGTATTTTGTTATATAGATATACCATATCTGTTTTCATCATTAACTAATTTCTGTAACTTTGACTAGAAACGATTTTTGTAAGGGCACAATATAATGTGATTCAAGTATTTTAATTAAAATATACCTACCACTGCCAGCATAATAAATAGTGTAGGGGACTCCATCAACATCCAACGTATCCACAACCAAACTGGTCAATATGACATCTCGCTTGTAATACACGGGTTTTCCATTTTTCTGAGAAACTGCAGAGTCCATCAAAGGATGGCCACGAATAAAGTTGAGTACCGAGTCAGGCAGCGTCTGGGTGTTGTTAACACACTGTCCAGGGCGAGGCTCTGGCACCTTTACACTGATAACAGGCAGCCAGGCGGAGGAAGAGGTAGCTTGTTCCTTAAACTTTCCATTGAACACTTCTTGGATGGAATCCAAACTGAAGGTACAGATGGCCGACCCTATCAACCCATTTCTATAATTGGATCAGATTAGTAAAAAGACTTTAATAAATATTTCCTAACTTCTGAAACCAGACTGCCTTTTTCTTACTGAAATAAGCTAAGAATTCAACATCCTGTATAAAGTTACTAGCAAGAAATTGTATTTCCTTCAGTTGATCATGTGTAATTAACGCATCTCTCTCAAGGAAAGGTTACATAATTTTGCATCAAATTACATAAACAACTGCTTGTAACCTTTCAAAATATTATATTTACGTACTAAGGTGAGTATACAGTGTCACTATTGATCCAATTCAGTGCCAGCCTTTCCCAGGTGGGCCACACAAAATATTATATTTACGTACTAAGGTGAGTATACAGTGTCACTATTGATCCAATTCAGTGCCAGCCTTTCCCAGGTGGGCCACACAAAATATTTGACAGGCTTTGCCTTCAAGATGTGAATATCACCAGTGTGTTAAACACATTGGTTGGGGTGGCTAAGGTAAATTTTGGGGTGGTTATAGCCCTTTCAAGCTCCCCCTTAGCACCACCCCTTATATTGATAACTACAGCTGAAAACTTACCTGATGTAAGACAAACTGAATATACATGCACGTACAAATAAACAAGCAAATATATAATCTATTTTGATAAAACTGGTACAAAAAAACAATTCATATTAGTAAATGAAAGAATAAAAAAACTGCCCTCTCTCCTTTATCTTCAAAACCTAGAGCAAATAATGATAATAATACATTTGAACAATTAAATAAACTTCAACGAAATAAAAAACCTTCTTGCTAATCAAAACAAAATTCTAATGTTTCACAAATCATCACTGAAACAAATGGAATGGAGGATCATTAAATGACAAGGGTGACACACACACACACACACACATTGGAGGATCGTGAAAAGACAAGGGTGACACACACACATTGGAGGATCATGATAAGACAAGGGTGACACACACACACATTGGAGGATCATGATAAGACAAGGGTGACACACACACATTGGAGGATCATGAAAAGACAGGGGTGACACACACACATTGGAGGATCATGAAAAGACAGGGTGAAACACACACATTGGAGGATCATGGAAAGACAAGGGTGACACACACACATTGGAGGATCATGGAAAGACAAGGGTGACACACACACATTGGATGATCATGGAAAGACAAGGGTGACACACACATTCAAGTTTCTACTCTGATTTCACTTGAGACAACCGATACTTACGACGAGGTTGTGAACACAGCATAAAATGTGCTATCGTCGTCAGGAAGCTTATACACACTTTCTGTAAAACATGAGGAAAGATCAGTATGTAAAACTGATATAAAAAAAACATTGCAAGTAAATACTTATGCAATGAATATCAACTTATTAAATAATAGTTCAAAATGAATCATGAAAAGTCTTACTTAAAGCAACACTATTGGAATATAATTCATACAAAATTGGTACACGCTTATTACTACCATACACAATAAGAATTATTCATTCAGCTGCATGGAATACAAGACAAACATTGGAAAATTAGGAACAAAACTGCACCCCATTCTTAAGATTTATGAATAATCAAGCCAAACGTTTTTATGAGTTTATCAAACTTCAAGGTTAAAGAAGTTAATTTTTTGATTTGTTCACACCCAGGAAAACTGCCTTACATAACTTGGAAAATCACACTGTGTATATCAATCTCCAAGTTTAAAGAAATCACATCAAGTAAAGAACCAAGTTTAACATATTCAATATAACATTTTTTGATTTGTTCACACCCAGGAAAACTGCCTTACATAACTTGGAAAATCACACTATGTATATTGCTTCAAGGTGTTTAGTATTTCTTTCAAACAATAGATTTTATTCATTTATATTATTCTAAATGGTTTAAATAAGTAGGAGATACATACTCATTGAAAAGAAAATAAACACGTCAAAAATATAATGATCTATAATTTAGATTTAGAAGAAATAGTTCCTTTCAATTAAAAAAACAATAAAGTAGAAATCGTGCATTTTGTATGGTACAACATTTACCAAATAAATTCTGATCTTATCTCTGACAATGTCTTTCATGTTTTACAAATTACAACTCTGAAATTGAGTCTTTAAAATACTCTACAAAAAACAAATCTCTTGAGCAAAAACTTACGAATTTCATTAAAATAAAATGGAAACTCTCCAGGAATTGAACAATTTAGACGAGCTTTCACAAATGATGCCCAGTTCTTGTTAAGAATGTTCTTTCCCCCTGTGTCTCTCTACATCAAAATGAACATAATTAGTATGCTACAATCATGTAAATTTGAGGAAATTCACAATTACACATAGAGAAAAAAAAATTCATAAGAAAAAACAGAAATATTTACAAAGTAACATTAATATCTTATTTATTGTTACTATACTAAAACAAAAGCAGTCATCCTAAAGTACTGGTATAGATTCTTTCAGAATAAATAACTTACCGAATACGGGTAACTGTCTACAATCCAGTAATGGTTATTTGCACTATACATAAAATATTTTACCATTTGATCTTTAAATCAAATACAAAAATAATCAAGTAATGGGGAATTCATTCAGAATATATCATCAATTAATATTTAAATCAAACACAAAAATAATCATGTAATGGGAAATTCATTCAGAGTATATCACCAATTAATCTTTAAATCAAACAAAAATAATCAAATAATGAGGAATTCATTCAGAATATATCATCAATTAATCTTTAAATCAAACACACAAATAATCAAGTAATGGGGGAGTTCCTTCAGAGTGTATAATCAAAACACATTAAAACACTATAAAAATGTTGCCAGGTTATTTCCATCTCATTCCAGGAATCAAATGCAGCAACTCTGATATACATCCCATTGCTTGCTGGAATTTTGCTAGTTTACAAAAATAGCCAATAACTATTTCAAAATCAATTTTTTAAATTTAAAATCCCCCTACATAATTTAAATTACCTTAAAAAATAGTTTATTAGCAAAGACATGAGAACTATGGGTGCAAATGGTATGGAAGCACCCCCGGATTGACATACAGAGCACCTGTGCATGCACGATTCCCATCATATACAGGAGTTTTGATTTTGCCAATTATTTTTCAGCAACCCACTCCAAAAATTGTTCTAGCATCAATGTTTATTAGTTTTGTTAGTTATCTGATAATATAAAAATATTACTTATTTATGCTTGTTTACACATACAGGTAAGTTAGTTATTGGAAATAAATTGACCAGGTAAACTGTGCACTGAATATCAAGTGGAATTAAAATGTCTCATTTTTGCTTAAGTGGATAAAACCAATCAAAAACTGAGAAAAATGTAAAGATAACAACCAATTGTCCTACACTTAGGTGGTGTAACCTTCCTGCGAGTCCATTTCTCACTTATGTATGCTGGTTTAATTATGTATACCACTTCTGCAAAAGGTATCTGTGTACCTCTCCACAGAGAAACAAACATGATACACTCAAATTTTCACTAGATTCAATCTGAAAGTCCACCAAAATTAAAAATGTAGTTAAAAAAATTAAAACTAAATTTTAATTTAAAACGTTTTTTTCTTTTTTAATTATTTGTCGAAGTATTAACTGAATTTTGGGATAGTCTATATTTCTTTACATCTGGAGCTGTTCACGGTAGTGACCAATTACCACCCTCACACTTAGTTTAAGTTTTATTCTTACTTCCAAGAAAAAAAAAGTATTCTTCTTTTTGACAATTTTGCAGTCTTAAACATATGATTAATACAAAATTCACACCAACTCTTTTCATACTTGCATGATGTCTTTAAAGACTGCAAGAATAGAGCATCAAGTATTTACTAATCTTCTTACATAAGCATAAATTATTAAGCAATTTTTGAGAACTACATAGATATAAAAGAAACCATATAACAGTGGTCCCCAACAGCTGGCCCACAGGCTACATCAGGTGCTTGAAAGCCTAATTTGTGGCCCTCATTATGATCAGATATTTCTCCGTTATTGATTACAAAACTCAAATAGTAAGCAAACTGTATTTGGGGAATGATTTATTGTCCAAGAAGCTTAGGCCCAGTCTTTGGCTTTGTGGTTATCATCTGAAGTGGCCCAGTGTGGAAAAGGATCGGGGAACATCACTATATAATCTTGTAATGGTGACTTAATTTTGTTATAGAATATGATATCTGAAGAAAACCTATCACTGAAAAGCATAGATATTTTTTCAAAATTTCTCACTAACTAAAAACTTTAATAAATTCATGTAGAACATAATCCTGACACTTTATTTAATGCCTACTATTTCTACAATACAAATATTTACATAAAAGTTATTGTCATCACATATCAAATGTTTCAACTTTCAAGCTCAAAGTCTTTTACCTGACAAAACAAAGAAACTCATAGTTATGTCTGACAAGTCAGCAATATTTTAAACACATTAAGATTTATTTTAACTACATAATGTTTTATTCAATGGGCTCAATTTTATTATTTTGTTTCTTTCCAGTCTGTATAAGAACTCACATAGTATGTAAGCACAAAAGTAGTGATTCCCGTATAAGATATTGTACTATTTTCACTTTTAGTTAATATACATCAATCATTTACAAATATACGATATAAGTACTTCTGCAAGAGGTACAAAACTTCTCAAGCAACAATTTTTCCAGTAACAAAATGCAAGTTAATTTTAAATCTCCTGTTTTAATAGAATTGATGTACATTTTTAAACAATCAACAATTCTTAGTTTAAAGCATTGTGATGCAGACACTGTTATTCATAATGATACTGATAGATGTTATCTTACCTTACAGACTCTAGCAACACGAGTGTAGATATTCTTCCCACAGTTAATGTACTCAACTGCACTTTCTCGAAAGAAGAAAAAGACGTACTCTCCAATGTCGTAAGAACCAACAAACTGAGGCTCTAAAAATATACTGATATTTCAATACAGCTTCTACAAAACAATCAAGTTTTTTTGACAGCCAGTCACGTACGATATTAAATGTAACAGAGCACATGATGTCCAATATTTTTACATATAAGATGGCAATTTATCTCTTGAATGAAATAAGAATATCGTGTTCTAGAAGTACATGCTTTTTAATTACTACACATCATTAATTTAAGAAACATAAAACATTTAAATAAATTAAAGTTGAAAATCACTAATAAAACTCTTAATTTATCTGACTAAATTTTATGTTTAAAGACTACAGACGTCTTGCTAGTTTTCTTTACAATGAGTCCACGGCTAAATACTTAGAACAGATGAGGTGCAGCATTTCTTTTCAAACCACTTAGTGTAATTTTTCACCAACAAACTCTACGCAAGTCTCTTTCTTTTAAAGAAATAGAAGCTGGTTAATGTTAAGCATAAATAAAGTGTTATACTTACTATCCAGCCATTTTGAATCATATTTAATAGTCCGACTAAATGGATGAACTCTTCTTCCAGTTGAAGTGTCATATAGATCTGTACGAAATATGACCGTGTCAGCCTTAGTGAATTCAGCCACAGTGCCACTATACAGCCCTGGTAGTTCCCCTGGATTTCCGTGTTCTTTAGTAGGAGATCAAATATGTGAAATGAGCCCTACCCAATGTTTTTAAATTTTATTGGGCATGTATACCAAAAACAAGTATTCATTTATTACAGAATCTAGTTGACTTTAAATGAAATATTTTCAAAGTCTTACTTCTTACAAAAAGAATCCAGACAGCTCTCACTGAACTACCAGTTCTATTCATTTAACAAACAAAACTTTATACCTGTAGACATTAGTACGTTACCATTACCCATTACAGCACAAACAATGCTTTATTAATTAAGTTTCATTCACTCACTACATATAAACAAAAACTAACTCAACTATATAAAATCAGACTGCAACAACAGTTAAGACGATGAGCGTAAATAGAGAATAACAGGTCTTAATTTTTAAAAGAATCATGAAATAGAAAAAATTAGGTACAGAAGTGTTACATGTATCATCTCAATAAATATACAACATTAGATCAGTCAATTTTTAGCAAGAACAGTGATATACAAGAACCACAGTTTATCATGTAAATCGAGTTAAATTTTGAATTATGTTAGCTCACAAAAGAAAACATGTCAGTAGTTTGTTTTATAAGGTCATTTGTTAGCAGCATTACATCTTTCAGTGTATTAGTAATTTTTATTTTTTTACAATTCCAACTTAACTTACGAATGGCAGTAATTTACATTTTTTTGCAAAAATGAAGATATTAGGACTTGTTAAAAAAACAACAGAAGTCCAGTAGCAAACTGCTAATTTACTTACTATATTTGCCCGAATATAATGCACACTTTTTAATTCCAAAAAATGGACTGCACATCATATTCACACACACATTCAATTTTGTTAGATATTTTACCAGAAGCTACCACCAAAAATTATTAAAGCATCATTAAAAGTTTAAAAAAATGTTGCATATCCAATGCATTCGATGAGATGGATAATGATGGATGTGTAAATCAGAAGAGGATGAAGCAAAGGTTCAAGGAAGCAAATTTTATGGTAGTGACAATGAAGATTTATGTGAAGATAAATGATTTGTAAAACTGACATGTGAAAGATTTCCAAAAATGTTTAATACATCAATAGTTGTTTACAGTATTAAGAAACTATTCAATACATTTTGTACAACTGATGTGTATACAAAAAAAACAATACTCTTCAATTCAACCTTTCAAAATTGGGTGTGCATTATATTCAGGCAAATATGGTAAATTATTGCACATCCAATAAAAAAAAAATATTTTTTTTTAGCCCTTTGTCAAAAATAAATTTTAATGAAAATACTACAACATGAGAAGAAGCAAGTTTTCAATTTTACTTTGTTGAGAGAAAGTTTTGAATCCTTGATGAGAAAAGCTTCCTTTATCATTAATTCCTCATCTTCATAAGCTGAAGAAGTAAGTTAGAAGTGATTAAATGAAATTGAACTGTTAATAAAAGATGTTTATCTGTGGGTGTTGACATTGGATTGGTTGAAGATAGAGTTTGACAGTGTTCTTTGAAGCATCTTTGACATTTTTATGCTACCAAAATCTTGTTCAGATGTGGACTTGAAAACAAAAGCACCCTTGCTTTCCAATATGCTAAATTACAAGAACTAATAAGGCTTTTACGATTCAAACTCATTTGATTATTTTCAAGTTATCTTCTTTTATTTCAAAAGTTATTAGGCTGCTAATCCATGTACTTGAGAGATGGCTCGTGGCCTATTCACAAAATTGCATTATTTGAGTGATGACAGGGATAGGAAAATAAAAACTTTTGTTTTCGTATTTGTTTTGAACAGCACAAAGCTTCAATAAACACGTATAAAAAAAGTGATTAAATAATAATGCTCACTAAATGTAAGTGACAATCTTTAATCACTTTTTTATACATGTCAACAACAATTACCATTTACATTCCTTTACAACAGGTTTTTGCAAGATGTGACCAAAGCCATACCAAACATTTGTGAAGATTGTAAGTTTATATTTAATGTGTAATTTTTATTATAATTAGTAAAATGTTTATAGTAAGGATTTACCACGTTTGGAAACATTTCTCAAAGATACATGTCAGCTATAACTCAAGTTAAAGTTTGAGTGGGAGTCGGAGATATTGTTAAATACTATATTAATCGATAAATGTAATTTTTTTTTTCAGCTAGAAAGTAAGCTGCTTATGGAGACCTTATAGTTGTTGGTTTCACTAAAAATTTCATTCGTGATGTTTCATGTTTAAATTAACCGACCTTATTGTAACTTAGAAATCAGAGTTTAATAAAATAAAGTTAGATATTTAAGCATTAATTTTATTTATATAATATTTAGGTGAAAAGAAAAAGTTGATGAATGTTTACTGGGGCCAAAGTGTGCATCTTGCATGTGCAGTGCATGCAGAAGAGATGAAGAGGTTAGAATTAGGCACTATCCATTGGGTGCACTACAGTAGAGACAAGAAGAAGATTTTGGTGAGCCAACGACGAGACAAGTACATCATCACCTCTGATTATGGGTTGGTGATCATGGCCATGACTGATCGTGATAGTGGACGTTACGACTGCAGGGTGGGAACTCACACTCTATGCAGCTACAACGTTACAGTGGACTCAAGTAAGAAACCGCTTTAAAAATTGGAGTAGTCTTTCAAGAAAAGAAACAACGTTGTATGTGTGCGCGTGTATGTATATGTATATATTCTGGCAGACATCTCAAAACAAGCCAATCATTTAAGTAACTATTAAAAATTTGTCAAAAATCGTTTTACTGT
>NW_013666324.1:2413-5011 GCF_000517525.1 Limulus polyphemus | reverse complement strand
GTACCCAAATCAATAATATAACACCCACTAGCACACTAATAACTGTACCCAAATCAATAATATAATACCCACTAGCACACTAAAAACTGTACCCAAATCAATAATATAATACCCACAAGCATACTAATAACTATACCCAAATCAATAATATAATACCCACTAGCACACTAAAAACTGTACCCAAGTCAATAATATAATACCCACTAGCACACTAATAACTGTACCCAAATCAATAATATAACACCCACTAGCACACTAAAAACTGTACCCAAATCAATAATATAATACCCACTAGCACACTAAAAACTGTACCCAAGTCAATAATATAATACCCACAAGCACACTAAAAACTGTACCCAAATCAATAATATAATACCCACAAGCACACTAAAAACTGTACCCAAATCAATAATATAATACCCACTAGCACACTAATAACTGTACCCAAATCAATAATATAACACCCACTAGCACACTAATAACTGTACCCAAATCAATAATATAATACCCACTAGCACACTAATAACTGTACTCAACTCAATAATATACCCACTAGCACACTCAAACAGAAGTACACAACATGAAAAACAATTTTTGCAGTGTTTCAGAGAATTACAGGTTTAAAATCTGTAAGCAAAGATAATAAATAGCACAATCTTTACATGTAAAAATTTTGATGTCTGTATTTTCTACACGTTATGTACAAATTTGGTAAAACCTATGAAGTACAATATTTTTTGCATATCCAACATTCAGGTATTGTAAACAGAAGTGCTATGAATGTAAATGGCGGTTGAAACTTTAGAAATTCTGAAGCCTTTGCCAATAAATGGCCAAAACAGAAACATAATGAAATTGAATTTATTATTCTTTATAAGTTTTTTTAACATAATACATAAAACTATATTGTAGAAATAAACATGTGAAATAAATGGAAAATAACATAAAGAAAAATCAAAACATTTTACCTTATTAGTGGTAATTTGAGGCTAAACAACTAGAAAAATTCTAATACATCTATGTTTTTTTATATATTGTCATCATGGGTCTTTTAAATGAGATAGAGTAAAACTAATCAGAGTGGTTACCATTGTGATGAAACAAGGTTTGCAATGATCCTCCGATCTCAATGGAGTAGGCATAGTTTTATGAAAAACCTTTACTGTCTTCTGAACAATTTTTATATAAAAATAAAACTGAGTTAAAGCACCTTTGGCTTTGTGGTACCAATTTTGAATTGATGAAAACCACAAAAAATTAGTTCTTGTTCAAAAAATATAAAATGTTACAACAGCCACTGAGCCTTTCTGCTTAAGGCAGTGTTTTCTTCTCTACCAATCCCCAGAGTATCAGCTGAAAACCAAAAAGATCGTTTTTCATGCCCAAGGTAGAATAAGAGTTCTGGGTAACTGATATGAAGTTTTGTCTGACGTGACAGCTTTTTGAAAATCTCTTGGGTGTTTCAAAAACACCAGACATTATATAATACAGAGTTCTAACTAGTGAAAATAATCTATTCATTAGCAGTACAGAGCATAAATTTAATCTTGTAAATCATAGGTTTGCAAACAAAGAAATAAAAAGTAAAAAATCTTTATTTAAAGGTAAAAATTACATCTTTTAAATTTTTTATCAGAATTAATATAATATCTTGGAATGCTTTGAAATTAAAAATTGATAAAGATTGATCTCATTGATTATCAGACAAAAAAAAATACCCCTGATGGCATACATTACACTGCAAAATTCTGAATTTTCCACACATCCTGCAGTGACATAATAGTGATGAAAATAAACTTACATAAAGCAGCAAATGAAGAATTAACGAGTCATTCAAACAATAAAAGATATTATAATGCAAAATAATTCCCTTCGCAACAAATAACAGAGAAGACTTTTATATGGATGTATTACAGAAATAAATCATATCCTAGTGGTAGAAAAAAAAAAAAATCACAAGTTAAACCCCCCTTCTTTAAAAATTTGATCAATCAATGTTATATTCTCAAGTCCATCTTTGTTTTCAAATTTGCAAGATCTCACAACTTCAGTTTGAAAATAATAAATTGGTCAGAATTTTAACAAGATGATAAGATTTTGTACATATAAACCTGTTTCTTAAGATATGCAATAGAATGATAAATAAGCAATAAACAGAATTATAAAAAGAAGTTACATTTAATAAGAAAACACTTACCAACCCATACAGCAGTTGCATTATCATCTGGATCAAAAGGGCATTTAGCAATTCCACTTCCAATACCAGGATAGTTCTCATGACGCCCTAGATGTGACAGATTAGCCTAAGAAGAAGAAATAAGACAATGTAGGATAGTTCTCGTGACGCCCTAGATGTGACAGATTAGCCTAAGAAGAAGTAAGACAATGTAAGATAGTTCTCATGATGCCCTAAATGTGACAGATTAGCCTAAGAAGAAAGAAGACAACATAGGACAGTTCTCATGATGCCCTGAATGTGACAGATTAGCCTAAGAAGAAGTAAGACAATGTAGGACAGTTCTCATGATGCCCTGAATGTGACAGATTAGCCTAAGAAGAAGAAAGACAATGTAGGATAGTTCTCATGATGCCCTGAAT
>NW_013666324.1:0-1533 GCF_000517525.1 Limulus polyphemus | reverse complement strand
TGTACTTCAGTGCAAGATTAAAACTTTTATAGTACTCTTATTGTTTGGCTGTGTACAACTCTACAGATGAACTCCTTTGAGATGTATATAAGATTACCAATCCTTCTACTGATGAAATCTCTGCAGCAGCATATAACCATACAAATGTCATCTTTCTTTTATACATCTCAGTTTACTGATACATGCCTTTCAGTACTAACGTCACAGAAAAATTCCTTTCGGGTCTTTGTGTATGTATATATATGTACAGAAAATTAATACTTAAACAGTCAAACAATATATGTATATACACTTGTCATAGTTTTCAGCATAAAGACGATCGTTCATATGACCTTATCTTAACTAAATTTACATGTTGATCATCTGTGAATCTAAATAGTTATGATGTTTTCTGACAATACTTCAATAACTTATCACGTTACTGGCATAGCTCACTATCTATGAATACATCTGAATGTATTTACTTTGCTGACAATAATTTCTCAGCTAATAAGGCTAAAGATTCTTTGCTGTAAATGACAAGTGTTGCTTTATTTATTTTTATTTTTTCTATTCATGAAATGTGTACATGGCTCAGCAACAATGCAGAGTAACTTACAAAGAAAAAAAAGTATGTTTATTACATTTTCTTTATGATGGCTCTTGTCCTACAGCGGGTTAAAAAGAAACATTATTGCCATAAAATGTTTACTGAAACCTGTACAAACATAGCAAGCCTGCTTTAAAGTCACTAAATTTTTCAAACTCCAAACAAAACTCACTGCTCTTCAGTTTGTTACTTGCACTGAAGTATACAACACCAGTGCAAGTTTAATACTGTTGTAGTATACCCCAGTGCAAGTTTAATACTGTTGTAGTGTACCCCAGTGCAAGTTTAATACTGTTGTAGTGTACCCCAGTGCAAGTTTAATACTGTTGTAGTATACCCCAGTGCAAGTTTAATACTAATGTAGTATACCCCAGTGCAAGTTTAATACCATTGTAGTATACCCCAGTGCAAGTTTAATATCATTGTAGTAAACCCCAGTGCAAGTTTAATACCATTGTAGTAAACCCCAGTGCAAGTTTAATACCATTGTAGTAAACCCCAGTGCAAGTTTAATACCATTGTAGTAAACCCCAGTGCAAGTTTAATACCATTGTAGTAAACCCCAGTGCAAGTTTAATACCATTGTAGTAAACCCCAGTGCAAGTTTAATACCATTGTAGTATACCCCAGTGCAAGTTTAATGCTGTTGTAGTGTACTTCAGTGCAAGATTAAAACTTTTATAGTATACCCCAGTGCAAGTTTAATGCTGTTGTAGTGTACATCAGTGCAAGATTAACACTGGTGTTGTAGTGTACTTCAGTGCAAGTTTAACACTGGTGTTGTAGTGTACTTCAGCACAAGTTTAACACTGGTGTTGTAGTGTACTTCAGTGCAAGTTTAACACTGGTGTTGTAGTGTACTTCAGCACAAGATTAACACTGGTGTTGTAGTGTACTTCAGTGCAAGTTTAACACTGGTGTTGTTTACTTCAGTGCAAGTTTAA
>NW_013666323.1:494529-497205 GCF_000517525.1 Limulus polyphemus | reverse complement strand
GTATTTACTAGATATAGGGTAGTCTGGTATATAGAAGAGGGTGACAACGTGACAGGATAATGTAATGTGTGTGTGAAGATAGTGAGTAATTGAACTGCAGTCAGAAGTATTATTGACGTTCGTTGATAAAGTGTTTGTTTTAGCGCGATTGTTGAAAAATAAGTGTATCGTAAAGTTGTATTCGGAAAGAATAAACCAGTTTTATTAAGTAAAGAACATGTGTCACTAAAGTTTCGTCGGAACGAAGTTACGGAAAGTTAATTAACAAACGGAGACGCAACATTACTTTGAGTTCCGTGTAATTTATGATTCTGTTAGTTTCGAGCTAGTGAGCCGTAAAGTGTGTGTTTTGCACTCGTCGAGAGCGAAATTATCGAGATTGTGAATCTCTGTGATTTATAGCGTGTATTATAAAAGTTGTTAAGTTTAAATTGACGAGAAACGTACTGATTGTGGAACTACTGTGTACTAAAAGTTTGTATCGGGGAAGAATAAACTGGTTTAATCAAGAAAGGATTTGTATCGCTGAAGATTCTCGGAAAAGAATTTCTACCGGAAACAAACAAGCAAGCAGATACGTAACAATAACAAAAACTATTTCTCTAGCGATGCTAAGTAACAAGTTATACTTACAGAAAAAGTTGTCCAGCAACATTGAATAAAGTCGTTATACTTTCTGAAATTGGAAATTAACTAACTGTGTAAAATGTTTTACTGACAAAAGATAAAACAACTAATCAATAAAAAAATTAAGATGGATTCTTAGACCTAATGGGCTATACATAGTAAAAAAAATAACCAACTAACATAATGATTAAAGTTAGTATCGCTCCTCGGTGGCTCAGAGACAAGTCTGAGAACTTATAATGCTAAAAATCGGGCTTCGATACTAGCGGTTGACACAGCACAGATCACCTATTGCATAGCTTTACGCTCGACAACAAACAGACAAGAGAACAAAATATAGGAATTCTTCATTCTAGGTTTTAGGTTCCAAAATGTATTTTAAACAACAGGATAATGTTCAATAACTGATTAAAAACACCATTACTTAGCAAGTTATATTTTTACAACCAGTAGTTTTCTCTTTATTATTTTATTATATTTATAGAATTATTATTCGTAATTGAGAAGAAATGCATTTTATTGAAACGGTTCTTTTTTTTTGTCTATCTAATTGCAAGTTTATTGTGGCAATTATAATAGTTCTCTTAATTTCAAATTAACAGTTATACTTAAATTGTTGGTAAGGTTTCTGTATTTGTGGAATTATGCGCAAAGCTACTCAGGGGCTATCTGCGCTAGCTTTTTCCATTTTTGAATCGATAAACTAGAGGGTTAGGCAGCTACTCAAGCCCCTCCCAGAGACAACTCTTAAATTACTCTTTACCAACGCATATTATAATGCTTCCCACGGCTGAAAATACGATGATGTTAGGTGACGGTTTTCGATCCCTGACCTACAGATTGCAACTTAAGTTCTCTAACCACCAGGCCAGATTGGCAAAGTAATTGTTGCTTTGTCTGACCGTCTTTTAGTATCTCTTGACTTGAGTATTTTAAATAATATATATTTGTTTCTTGTTAAACATAAAGCTGCACAAGAATATTTCTTTTATCCGCCCATTGCTGGTATTGAAATCAGATTATTACCGTTATAAGCTCTCAGACTTACCGCTAAGTGGGGGTTTTAAGTAGTGACTTGTGTTGATGAGAGTAACTATTTATATTAGGTCCTTACCTTAATTCGTCATTTTTTTGTTGTCTGTTTGTTTCAATGCTTTCCAAAAGCGCTCGCGTTAGTCCAGTGATAACGAAACAATGGCGCAACGTTTGTATACAATTATATTACTAATCCTTACACATTCATAATTTATGAGGGATATTAAATTTTGGGGTTCTCATACTATTAGTGACCCCAAGTAGCAAGTAATCTGACTTGAAGGAGCACTTGGTTTTAAGTATTTGTGTGGTTAGCGTGACTGATTGCGGATCCAAAGTTCCAGCTCTTGACAGTTCACTAATTATGATCGCATTTTCACGTACAAGCACCTTATAAAAGTAACAATCAATCCCAATATTCGGTTAAGAGTAGCTATGTCTGATTCTACTGATTGGCCGTCCTCTCTCTGATCAGTAGTTCTAAATTATTAGCGGCTGTGCTTGAACTTTATCCATATAGCTCATGCGCTATGCTTGAACGTTGTGGTCTTTAACTTAACCATTTAGTTCATGCACCGCATAAGGTACCAATACGAGAACGAATATAAATATTTTTTTCCTTTGGAAAATCAAATGTACGTGTGTTGCTACCGTTTAAACGGAGGTCAATATTGTATTGAAAACCATTGTGTTAATGCCGTTCTGACAGAATTCAATATTGTTTTATACTAAACGTAGCATTTTTTAAATCTAAATTGAGTTTCATTTTACTGAAAATCTTATGATGCTATATACTTTATACATACATGTGTATATTTTATCATATGCTGTCTCATATACAATTACTTAATCATACTTTGTGTTTAATGTCATGATTTCGCAAAGGTATGAGCCTTTTTAGCTCACCTCCTTTCTCCTACGTTTAAGTCAACTTTCAACTTTAGCATCATAAATAAATGTAGGGGCCCGGCATGGCCAGGTGGATAAGGCGCTCGACTCACGATCTGAGGGTCG
>NW_013666323.1:489656-493791 GCF_000517525.1 Limulus polyphemus | reverse complement strand
AGTACGTCAGCGGAGCCGTCCAAGTGTACACCTTAATACACCGCCTGTATCTATGGGACTGTTATAGTATGTCAGCGGAGCCGTCCAAGTGTACACCTTAATACACCGACTGTATCTATGGGACTGTTATAGTACGTCAGCGGAGCCGTCCAAGTGTACACCTTAATACACCGCCTGTATCTATGGGACTGTTATAGTATGTCAGCGGAGCTGTCCAAGTGTACCCCTTAATACACCGCCTGTATCTATGGGACTGTTATAGTACGTCAGCGGAGCCGTCCAAGTGTACACCTTAATACACCGACTGTATCTATGGGACTGTTATAGTACGTCAGCGGAGCCGTCCAAGTGTACACCTTAATACACCGCCTGTATCTCCTAATTTAGCAGTGTAAGACTAGATGGAAGGCAGCTAGTCATCACCACCCACCGCCAACTCTTGGTCTATTCTTTTACCAACGAATAGTGGGATTGACCGTCACATTATAACGCCCCCACGGCTGAAAGAGCGAGCATGTTTAGTGGGACGGGGATTCGAACCCGCGACCCTCATATTGCGAGTCGAGCGCCCTAACCACCTGGCCATGCCGGGCCTCACGAACAGTTAATTCGTTGCTAAGTTATTGGCGGTGAAATTAGACTAATATTAAAATTTCCATTTGTCAGAGAAGTTCATCGGTGAGAAAAATCCAAGAAATTGGTAGAAATAAGTTATCTTTGTATCAATGTTTACTTACAAGTGTGTTTGGAAGATTTCAAGCTCTTCAGATGAATAGAGGAGATAAGCAGGGGAATTTATACTTTTTCCTTATTACACTACTGCCAAATTATGATATTTAAAGGTGTACACTTGGACGGCTCCGCTGACGTACTACAACAGTCCCATACGGCTAGCGCAGATAGCCCTCGTGTAGCTTTGCGCGAAATTCCAAAAACAAATAAATGTAAGGCCACTGCCTGTGTTAGCTTCGATAAAATAGTTTAAACAGCTGTCCATGCAAGGTTTGATCTTCTACCTCGAAAAGTTTTTTCAAAACACGACCATCTGTTAGTGATTTTGAAATAACTTTTAAAGTTGTTATAGTGATTCTATATACACAAACACACATCACTGACAGCTACATGTTGAAAAACTGATTCATGGATTTCAGCGATAAGTTTAACTTTTGTATTTAATATTACAAACACTAAATTCTCAGACAAATACAACGTGAAAAGTACGCAAAACGCTTATTTTTTTTCTGTTTTGAACATCAGACTTACAGGTCATTATTTCGCAAAGTTATCTATCTACTAGTATGTCTGTTTCCTGATATACTGATTTTGATTATTCGTATTTATTTTATTTCGGTTACAACTATACTGAGAAATGATTTGGTAAGTTTTACATATTAGTTAAAAGCATTATTTACAATAAATGGAATCTGTTACTAGTAACTGAAAGGCCCGGCATGGCCAGGTGGTTAGGTTTGCGGGTTCGAATCCCAGTCACCCCAAACATGCTCGCCCTTTCAGCCGTGGGGGCGTTATAATGTGACAGTCAATCCCACTATTCGTTGGTAAAAGAGTACCCCAAGAGTTGTCGGTGGGTGGTGATGACTAGCTGCCTTCCCTCTAGTCTTACACTGCTAAATTAGGGACGGCTAGAGCAGATAGCCCTCGTGTAGCTTTGCGCGAAATTCAAAAACAAACAAACAAACAAATAATTAATTGAAAACCAAATCTATGATCATCGAAATGAACTGTAATCTTTTACATGAGATTCGATGATCGGATTCTTACCAACTGTGAGTTGATTTAAAATAGATATTCTAACTTACTTTGATTATATTTGACATCCAGAAATTCAGGGTTTGAAATTACAAGTGAGAAGTATTCAAGTTAATCTGCTAATTGCTAATTTAACTTAATACTTTACCTCTGTGTAATATTTATTTATTGGGCGTCATTGTTATTACTTTTGAAAAATGTTGTATACCTAGTATAGTGATGTGTAACTTTTTTTAGTATTGTGAGACTGAATGCTGCATTGTTGTTAGTTTAAAAAATGTGACAAGCGCCGTCATGACTTTGAACATTATATTTCTAATGGAAATCTCTTCAACATTCACATGAGCAGTAAAGATGATTGGAAATTTTTCTGTCCAAGCTTTATCAGTTAGAGATTGTTTATAGGTAATTAATTCCTTTTCAAGACTTTGTTTTTTAATTTATTAGTTGAATAGTTATTTTTTAGCTAACGAATATGATGCAAATATTTGAAAAGTACTATACAAGATGACAGACAATGTTCTTTTATAAGATGTGTTTAGAGTCTGAACATTATTTAACCAAATGTTGTACTAATTATTATTAATGGTAATTATTTTACACTGCTCAAAAATCAACAAAGAAAACAAAGACGATTTCAGATTTAATTCTTGTCACCCCCTATTATGATACTCGATTATCATTTTTAGATATTCTGAGCAACTAAAGTGTCCTCCTGGACCTAATTTGTAAAATGAAATCGATGTTAATCAATATATTTTATATTTACTCCACCAATCTCTCAAAATATCACCTTTTTTTACTATAAATAAAAGTTCAATGAACTAGTTATTATATGACGCAAAAATAACATAAGTAATAACGAATGTACCTGGTACAGTGAAGCACGTGACTGAAAACAGGAGATGATGCTAGCAGCGAGCAACCTATACCTTTAAGCTCAGATGAATGATATTTTTGTTCTGATACTATACAAGTGGCGTTATAAACTGAAATTATTTGAAGTCAAGGTTTACAAGGTGATGCTTGCTTTAGTTTAGCAGTAAGACGAAATTGATGTGACATATAACAAATATTCTGTCTTTTCTTTTATAGACATTGCAAGTTCAGAAGATTCAAATTGACATAAAACTTTTCTTTTCTTACAGATGAATGAAACAAGTGTTTAATTTAAATAGATAGTAAGTTTATTATTAATGCATTACAATCATAATAGAGCAGCATGCTTCCACGGTTGACTTTAAATGAAATGATGACAATGTCCGGTTTCTTAAGTTATAAAGAGGACATATTTATTCGATTTCTTTGTGAGTGAATTGTATTTACCCAATACACAATAAACAAGAAAAACAATACCCAAACATTGTTCTAATTTACCAGACTCGTTTTGAAAACATGTGATTAAACACGAGAAGCTTCTTATATTTCTTTTCTTAAATTTTTGCACTTTGATATCTATTACGAAAAATTAACATAACAGTCCTTAAGTTTCAGCTAATATCATATTTACACATACTTTCTGTTCTCGAGAAAAGTGTTTGTATTTGTGTGCATCAGGCACTAAGAAGTCAGTGTTTCTTGACGTCGGTCACAGTTACATGACTTTAGATACACGACTTAATCTATAATTTGTAGTTTAGTTTGATAGTTTCCACTAAAACTTCCTAAAAACGAACCAGACTTTTAGTGACATGCTCAGGTCACTGAACGAAGGTTCGATGGAAATATTTCCCGGAACGACGTTTATAAATAGAAGGAAAAGGAAAATATTTATTGCTCAGGTGCTGCTGCATATGACACAAGTAGTTCCAGGGGAAGATTTAAACCTTTACAGAATATTCACGTTTATGAGTATTCGAAAAGTTCGTGATACGTGACTATGATGAGTAAGTATTAGCCCAAACAGTTTAAGGTGTGTTAGTCTTCATTGGGAGATTCTACATTGGTGGATGACGCGGTTTTTTTCAACAAAAGAATTTGAAACGGGCAAAAGATTAATATCTCGATAATAGAATACCCACTATACGAACTTAAAATATAATTTATATAGATTAAACAGTTTGATCGCTGACGTTTTGTCTATATTAGTCAGAAGTCTCATATGTATTGGGTTCATAGATATGATTTAAGTTTATGTGATTTACAACATAATAAATATTTTATTCTTTCGACTGTGCCTCGCGTCTTTTAGATTAGTTTCTGTTATAAAAATATATTTGATAGCTGTATACGTTTTTCCTTAATTACTTTGAGAAATTGTAATTTGTTCTTTTGTTATAAAACTAGTTTGGTTTGTTTTGAATTTTGCGCAAAGCTACACGGGGGCTATCTGCGCTAGCCGTCCCTAATTTAGCAGTGTAAGACT
>NW_013666323.1:471863-489152 GCF_000517525.1 Limulus polyphemus | reverse complement strand
CACATGCTAACCAGTGGAGGAACGATCACGTTTTCTTAGTTAAAAACAAAATTGAGTTAAGGAAATAAATCTATGAGATTCGATATGAACAACCATCTATTCAACTGACCAATTCTGAAGTTTTAAGACACCAAAGAACTGTGAAAAAATAAGTATTAGTAGGTAAGTCTTTGTGTATAAAGAAAATTCGCCTACGACATCCTATAAGAACGAATCTTCCGGTGGGTCAGAGGTACGTTTACGGACTTAAAATGCATAAATCCGAGGTTAAATTCCTCGCGGTGGACAAAGCGCAGATAGCCCTTTGTGTAAATTTACACTGAGAAAAACAACAACCAAAAATAAAGCTCATAGTTGGGAAAGAAAACTGATATTCACGACCCGCTAATCTTAATGTAAGAAAAATGTAAAAATGTAAATAAATAAAACCTAAAGTAAAGACAGAATTGAGGTGGAAAAGCTTATTTCTTTGATGACCGCTTTTAAGGGTGAGTAACGTGAAAGTAAAAGCACATCTCCGCTAGTTACGTAAAAGAGAATGAGGTTTGTTTTGAATTTTACGCAAAGCTACACGAGGGCTATCTGCGCTAGCCGCCAACTCTTGGGGTACTCTTTTACCAACGAATAGTGGGATTTACCGTCACATTATAACGCCCCCACGGCTGAAAGGGCGAGCATGTTTGGTGTGACGGGGATTCGAACCCGCGGCCCACAGATTGCGAGTCGAGTGCCCTAACCACCTGGCTATGCCGGGCCAGAAAATGAGGAGACTAAAACATAATTACTGAGTTGTTATTTTTCTCTGGAGTTTGTGAAATCACTAGAAAAGTTTTACAGTATAGTTTTTTGCAAATAATGCTAAAAAACAAAACAAAGAAAAGACACTGCCAGAAACACAATAAGCTAAAGTACTTAACTCAAGCTAGTACTGTAAAACTTTGTTCTTCCAGAAAGTAATGGAAAAAATATTAAACATACCACACCGATAAAAACTATTAATAGAGGACTGGAACTTCTTTTTTTTGTTGTTGTTAATACAAGACACCTCATTGTCTTCTTTAGCCTTAGTATGAATCATGGTTTATAAGAAATCATGTGTTAATTCAAGATTTCATTGTTTTTCGCTTTCCATCTATGTGCCTAAGCCTTGTACGAGCAGCTGCTACGAACAAGCGTGATGACGTCTTTGCAGTTGCTAGTTTTGATTGGTTGCACCAACCAGAAAAGATGAGAATTTAGATAGTCGTAAATACATAATGTTGTAAGTGAAGAAAGATCGTACAAAAGTGTGCATTACACTTTTTAGAAGAAATACTCCATAAGAATTTCTAAAAGCAGTGAAAGGTAAGAATTTCATGTAACCATACCCTTTATATATACATTCTGTCTTTTATAACACAGATATGGTATAGGATTCAGTATCTAATATAGATATGTATATATTTTAACGAAAAACACAGTGAATATGTTAAATTTCTAAGTGTCGTAATGTATATGAATGAATCGAATGAGTGCAGAACAACATAAAGAAAAACACCAATATTGGCTTAGCTCTTAACTTTGTTAGATTAAGTTTAATTTATTTCTTCTTTATTTACGCCTTTTTATGTTTGTACTTACATTGATGTTTTAATTTTTCTTTGACTAGTCTGATTTAAATTTGATGATTTGTAGTATAATAAACAACAACTATTGGTTAACTGGTAGTTTACATGCCCCCCTTCCTCTGATAAGCCAGCACTAAGTTTCCGGACTTTACAACGCTTGATCCGAGGTTCTATTTCCTATAGTGGAGACCTCATTGTGCAGTTTTGCACTAAAACAAACAATTAATATGTGTTATGTTTTGAAATGTATTTTACTCACACAATAATCCTATATCTCTATACGAATTTCAAAAATTGTAGTATTGATGCTACTAATTTATACAAGAATAAATTTGTAACATTAACACTTTATATTCTTGAAAATCATGTACTATACATGTAATATACCTCTATACTATGCATACACTATACATATAACCACTGTACGATTTGCCCTAGTTCAGAGTTACTGATGAAGTGTGGAATTTCCCGTAACCGGTATGACTCAGGGACAAGTGGTAAATCGAATGATAAATTGGGTTTCGCGTTTAATTTTTAGTAAACATGCAATAATTTCCATTATATTGCTGATCATTTATCTAAATTAAAAAAAAAGTCTGTTTTTTTGTAAAACGAGAGTTTAAAGCCACATATTTGTACGTCCACTACGAAACTTTTCATTCGTCTTTAGGTAACAACATTTTCTGAGCACGTGGTTTAAAACATTATGTGACTGCAATTGTATTCTTTTGAAAGCCATCAAGTTAACAGTATTGTTCATTCATTTAAGTTTATTTCTAGCCCCCCGTGAAACAAAACGTGCATTTCCTGGTGTGATGTGTTTAAATTTCATTTTAGGCTAGGAGTGGGGTGTGTATTTATACTGTAGCATTAGATAAAATAATAAAACGAAGATCAACGTTTTTTTACTTGCACAAACATTTATTCGTAAAGTAAAAATATTAAAAATATGCAAGTTAAAAGAAAGTTAAACTCTACATGTTTCAGTGTAAATAATTACACCATCTTCAGGAGAATCCATCAAGAAGTACACATAACACTGCTTATAAACCAAAGGTACGTGTATAATTAGCATACAAGTACAATGGGGCCATTTACAACACT
Source organism: Limulus polyphemus (assembly GCF_000517525.1). Classification (NCBI taxonomy): domain Eukaryota; kingdom Metazoa; phylum Arthropoda; class Merostomata; order Xiphosura; family Limulidae; genus Limulus; species Limulus polyphemus. The sequence goes on along the minus strand of NW_013666323.1, from coordinate 486,441 downwards.
AATTTCCAAACATTTATTTCGGTGGCTCCTGGGCCTAAATCTGTATTTAAATTTATTTTGTTTTTAACAATTTCTAAAGATTCTTTTATATTTAATTCATCTTTATCCGTTAACTGTTTAAGAATTTTTATATTATCCCAATCAATAATATTGTTACGACAGCTGAAGTCACGCGACGCTGGTAACACGTCATGAGTTTCTAGAAGGATCATGACTTTTACTGGCAACTCTAGTCTTTTCCAGGCGCCCTCTATTTCAGAAAAAAGCCCGGTAAATAATGGCTATAGATAGATATAGAGACAGATAATTGAGTCAAGCGAGCAGTAGGCACCGTAAGTAAAGTGTGTGGATCGCTGTGAATTATAGTGTGTGTTTATAAAAGTAGTTAAGTTTAAAGTGACTGTGGAAATTAAGTGTATTACAAAGTTTGTAACGAGAAAGATTAAACTAGTTTTAATCAAGAAGGGACTAGGATCGCTGAAGTTTCTCGGAAAGAATTTTTACGGGAAATTATCTAACAAGCAGATACGTAACAATATGTTTAAAATTCGCCACATGTTCCGTCAAAGCTGATTCACCCATTTTTAATTTATCAACAGCATTTTTATGTTCTTCACTTGGTTTAAACTACTTTATAAAAACAAAATAAATATAGGAGTGAGTGTGTATTTCTACTGTATCAGTGTTGGATTAAAGTATTATTTATTCATTGTTACGGCTACAATGCTTTGGTATAAGTAATTTATTTAAAGTACAGTTTAGGATCTAAGAGTGGGTGTGTATTTCTACTGTAGCAGTGTAGCGTTATGGTATTATTTATTCATTGTTATGGTTGCAATGCCTTAGTCTGTCCGTAATTTGTGTAAAGCCTAGAAAATTTTCTTTCTGTTTGTGTTTTATTCATAGGGATTTAATGGGGAATGATCTAATTAGTAAAAATTATCTTTTTTTATATACGCTTTGTATTAACTTCATTCATCTTGTCTTACCTACGTGATCAGATATGCAGTTTTTTTTTAAACACTGACTCAGTGTTTGACGTATTTTAGACTAGACATCGGACTACAAGATTCAAATTCACATATGACATTTCATAATTATATATATATATATACATATGTATTATTCTATTCGGACACGAATATAAATTTGTCATAATAATGGAAATGATATAAACCGGGGTGTGTGTGTACGTTGAAAGGAAAAGCTATAGTGTGAACAAGAATATGGTTGTTGTTTGTTATTTAGCACAAAGCTACACAAAGGGATATGTTTCTAGCAGTATAAATAAGTCCGCAGACACGTCGCTGTGCCACCGGGGGGGGGGGGCACGAATACAGAAAGAAAGAGTCAGACACTAGCAAAAAAAAAGTTGTTTCATATATTGGTCCTTTAACTTATCTCTGAAAAATGCATATATGTAACATTTTGAAGCTATAAAATGTACTGTTACATGTTAGTCACTGATATTAATCCTACTTCGGACTAGTTTATTGTTGCATAAATACAGGACATTTGCAACATAAATTGAAAACAAAGTAGATCTGGCGAGCTTTCCGCTAAGTGACGACAATAGTACACATACCCATAATACAGTGTGTGTATTAGATGTATGTCCTACTTTTATTCACATGTTGCCATTCAAAGTACATCAACAAGCGAATAAGCTAAAAAAGAAATTCCGTTTTTCCTACAAACAAAATTGACGGGTATACGATAGAATTATTGAAGCGGTGAGTTTTTCGTTGAGTCAGCCAGGATAAAGTATACTTAACAGACAGATATATAACAGAACGTATAGTGGGAGTTTCACTTGTTCTGGTGACTCATATACATGAAATAATTCAATAATACACACAGTACTTAGACAGTACATTTCAGGGACAACAATACAAAACATCACTTCTGACGAACAGCTAATATGTTATATTAATAGAAATATGTTCGGTAATCCTAGAATTGCTAATGAGATCCTTATCGGTTTTTAAAAAAACTTTTTCTAAACCATTTATGTGCCAAATTATTTGTAGGTCTATCAATTTGTTGTTTAAAGAGTTCCAGATAACGTATGAATCTCTCTCTCTCTCTCTGACACACACACAGACATAAAATTAAACAAATAGTATCATCAGTATTGTAGTTAATCCCACTAATTACTGACAGGATTTCCTTTTTATTTTACATAGAAAATGAATGACTTCACCCAATTATTCTGGCCATTTCTTTACTCTGAGTGTCATAGCAGGAAAACTATTAAAGTATTCAACATGTTAACCTCACGGGTAGTGAATGTTATGATAAAGTATTCAATATGTTAACCTCACCGGTAGTGAATAGTATAAAAACAAATCAGCATCTGCACATTTCCTGGCTTATCAAGCTTCAAGTATTTAAATACACCTTCATAATTAAGTGTTATATAGACCTTATATATATATGAGGGCTTATAACACTAAGGGGTTTTGATACCCGCGATGGGCACAGCACACACAACCCACGAACAAACCTTATTACTTAAGTTAATTTTGTATTATAATGATCTAACTAACTTCGAATAATATAATAAATAGGCTTTTGTTTGGTATCTTTTTGATATCACGACACATATGTTGAGCCACAGTATTTTTTAATTAACTTGTCGATGCTTTACTACGTCGAGACTCATTAATGAATGTTAACATCTGAATCAAACAACAACATGGAGAAGTTTGTTTCATACATTTTTCAAAAAATTAATATTATATCAGTTATGTTAACTTCTACATTTTCAATATATTTATAAACTACATACTAAGTATGATTTTGTTTCAGGCATTATTTCGAGGGAAAATAAAAACTTCAGTACAACTGCACAACAATCTGCTACATTGGTAAACCTTTCTGTTGAGCACCTACATACGCTGCTATGTATGTTTTACACAAGAAACGGTACGTGTAGGACAGACATAGAAGAGAAGTACACCTGCTCCGTAAAATAGGCATGCAAGCAGACTACATTTGTAATTACTGAAGCGAAAGTGAGTGCCAATTTTCTTATATGCTTGAATAACTCACGCTGACAAAACTACTGTCTAATAGACAAAATACCGACATTTTGGATCAAAACTACTGTTGAATAGACAAAACACCGACATTTTGGATCAAACCTACTGTTGAATAGACAAAACACCGACATTTTGGATCAAACCTACTGTTGAATAGACAAAACACCGACATTTTGGATCAAAACTACTGTTGAATAGACAAAACACCGACATTTTGGATCAAAACTACTTTTTACTTCAAGAATTTTTCTGTAGCTGTTTGGGTTAATATTTGAATGAAACCCTTCACCACAAAATTTAGTATAGAATATATAATTTTGGTAATTAAAACTTAGAAATGATTGTTTTTTTCTCTAACGATTATCTTTTGACTGACTAATAATTTTTTTTTGCGTTGCAAAAATGGCAATAAAACTCAAGCTAAAATCTTGGCTATAAGCTTTGAAGATGTTTATTATACTACAACCAAGAAGACAGAAATTACTCATATGTCAAAATTAAATCGAAAGAGAATACAAGAACAGTTGTAGTAGAGTATAAAACGTAATTATGAACTAAAATACAAAAACAAAAGTACCAAGTGAGCAACAGATAATTTAACCAAATAGGAATCTACTGAATACGTGACAACTTAGTACATAAATTACTAACTTCAAAAAAAACTGAATTTTACTGGATCAATACGTAACTGATTATTAGACGTAGCGCCATTTCCAATAGCAAGAACAGCATTTAGAAAAATAATGACGTAAGTAAAACACGCAGGTTAAAAAACAAACAATTAAAGACAAAAGTAAGAAGCTCTATAACCCGAGTACTTTAGAAAGGTAGATCATTCTTCATCTTTTTAAATTAACGCATTATAAAACTATTGGAAACAACTGTTATGTAGTTCATCCCTAAATGGGGACTGTCTTTGAAGAGTAGATTACTAACGAATGTTGTATTCTATTCTATTGCAAGGAGAAAAATCTACAGCAATATAAATTAGCCGACAATGTAAACGTTTTTACTAACCACATGCTAAGGGTAATTCAGTTTTCACAAAAGATAAGTTTCGTTATAATACTCTGACTACAAGTGAACATTTAGGTCTTTAGAATTACAACCGAAAATACACATAGTGACGATAACCAACTGACGATTAAATAAATTTTAATAATTTTAACTTTAAATATTTTTGGTACTGATTTATGACATTCGGTGCTTCTTATTTATGGTACAGGATAGGCTTCATTAAGTCTATACGTTACTTTTTAGTTCTGGTTTATATAGTTAGCAGATTTTTGATCAGAAGTTCTATTCATAAAACAAGGCTTTGAGAGAACAGTTGGTATTATGTTGTTATTTTTACACAGAAAATATTTGAAACTTCTTACTTTAAGAAGATACTTGGTACAATAAAATGATTAAATTAGGAATTCCCTGTTGCATCTTAACTGGGATTCTTAAAAAATGAAAAATTTAATCGACATACTATTTACACTAATATGTTTTATTTCCTCCGTCACCGAAAGTGATGGAGGTTATGTTTTCGCCTCTGTGTATGTGTGTTTGTCAACAGGATTTCTGAAAAACGGCTGAACGAATTTGGACGAAAGACTTAGATGTAATTAGTTTTTGGAAGGTCAAGGTCACGCAAATCCAAAAAAAATTCCTATCTGTTAACATGGGAACCGATTTTTCACGCTATAACTCAATCAAAAATAATCGGATTTTGATAAAACTTGTTGGAAATATGTAGAATATTATTCCTCGTTGTTCTGTTAAAAATGATTCATGTTTTTTGATAACGATGGACATACGGACACAATTTTCGTATTTTTTGAGGGCCCAATATGACCAACGCTGTGTAAGGAGGTATGCGATCTACTGAGTGTCACTCTAGTTTTGTACTTGAAATTTTGTAAATTATATTTTCTTTCCAATGTTTGATTTTCACTATCATTTTCTTATCTTATATTTAATTCATTTTTAACGTCATTTAAGTGAAGCATCAGAAAGCTGTATATATTGTCACTTAAGGAATTTTCAAGTGTAAAAATGTACTTACTAATATTTTTATGTCTTCAGAAACATAAATAACTGACATATGACATGCAAACATTTTTATTGAAGTTTAAATTTAAAAAGTAATAAATACTGTTTGATTTATGTTATTCTGCAAATAATTAAGGCTCATGTATTATTTGTATTATTCTAGATTATTTTGAAATATATATATATATTCTTATTAATTTCAAGAAAAAAATATTTGTCACGATTTTAAAAGTATCATAGAAAAAGTATTTTATCTTTAAATTCTTATACAAATATTGTAACGGGAAGGATGTGAGTTATCTCGTTGGATTTCGAGTCCTGGTAGCTCATATATAGATTAGGATAATAACCAATGCTAAAAAAATAGCTCAAAATAGTAAAGTTTGTTTGGAATTAAGCACAAAGCTACACAATGGGCTATCTGTGCTCTGTCCACCACGGGGATCGAAACCTGCTTATTAGCGTTGTAAGTCCGCAGACATACCGCGGTGCCACTGGGGGGCGAAATAGGAAAGAATAATTAAAATATGTCGATGAATACCCTTGTTCTGCAATCGTATCATTCTAATGAATGTTCAGGCATATGTTAACTATACTTTTATATCCAGTTTTTAACTATTTTTCATCTTATTTATTTGGGATTGTTCAAAGAAGTACTTCAGGAGAATCCATCAAGAAGTACACATAACACTGCTTATAAGTCAAAGGTACGTGAATAATTAGCATACAAGTACAATGGCGCCATTTACAACAATAATTTTCAAACATTTATTTTAGTGGCTCCTGGGCCTAAATCTCCATTTAAATTTATTTTGTTTTTAACAATTTCTGAAGATTCTTTTTTTATATTTAATTCATCCTTATTCGTTAACTGTTTAAGAACTTTTGTATTATTCCAATCAATAATATGTTTAAACACCGCCACATGTTCCGCCAAAGCCAATTCACCCGTTTTTAATTTATCAACACCATTTTGATGTTCTTCACTTGGTTTAAACTACTTTCTAAAATTCTAAGTCCCACTTTGAAATTGAAATTTGGTAATTGAAATTTGAAACTTCAGAGTTTTTCTGGTAGAATATACCAGTGATTGAAAGATCTTGAATTCAAGATAATAAGATTTTAAGATACAAAATCTATTTTAGAACAAGACCTTTATCAGTACGATTGGGATCAATAAAAGTGTATTTATTTATTTTTAATAATATGGATGACTTGAAGATGCATATTCAGCTATAAGGTGAAACTATAAAGCATTTGCTGATATGCAAGTCATATTTCATGAAGTAGATCGCCAAATAATGGCTATTTAGATTTATTTTTAGTATTCTGAATGCATATTTGAAGATAAAATTTTTAACAGCCTTTTAACAAAAAATATTAAGAATTCCCTTAAAGACGTTTGTTTCATCCCAATTTTCATATTATTATTGTTAGCTTGGAAAGCTAGTACGAATTAAATTACTTACCTGTATTTTTTGTAATAGGATGTGTCTCGATCATGTGTAACATTTAAGAAGGTGTACATTATTTGCATATATTTAATATTTTGCTGTATACATTCACGGTACTTGTGCGCATTGGACCAAGGAATATGTAGTTGTTGTCTTTTTTTTGGGGGGGGGAGGAGTGGGGAGAACCAGGTACTCGACTCTTCCAACAGAAATATGCTTATACAGTTTCTTCTGGGATTTCAGGTATTGATGTTTTAAGAAATGGAAGTTTTCATACAAAACTCTTTTTAAATTTTTTATAAAATCGCTTTGAATAACACTGAATGAGTTTAGTGTTGTAAATAAGACAGTTGTTTTCTATAGGGCATTTCAAAATTCAAACTGGTTACGGACAATTTGTAGATCTTATTCGATGACGACGAACCAACTTTTAGACTAATAATGGTTGGAGACGGCTTGAATGGGTAATGAAGAAAAACTTTAATATAAGTTTAACATAACAGCAAATGTACAACGTTTTGACAAGGTTTTGTATCATCAGGTATCTGATGTTACAATAAAATATTTTATGAATATTATCCATAACTGTGTTTCATTTAAAAAAATAAACATCCAGTATAAATGTTCAGTTTCTGAAGAAAAATGTTTAGTCCAAAATTCTAACTTGCATATTTGTTCAATTAACATGCTTTCCAGTGGATCAGCGACAAGAACTATACTGGGCGCAGCGCAGATATCACATTGAGTGGGCTTAACAACAAACAATAAAATCAATTAACACACATGCACATCTGATAAAGAGGTTAATTATACTTTATAAGAATTATGTCCCAAGTCTTGTGGTGCTCTAATAGCTACTTCCCCTCCATCGTGGATCATGCCCATTCTGAGGTTACTACTCTCGTCCGACACTGACATTTCCGTTGTATCAAGTTCTGCGAAAGAGTGAGGTCAATCTTAGACCACCCATCTGGGCAAGTTTTCCACAGGGTTTCTCCTGAACGTGGGCATCAGCTTCCAAGACCACCTTTAAGCAGATCAATTGCTTAGAATTTCATAGCTAATAAGGATATATACAATATCATGGGAGGGAAGATTCTCTTGAATGAGGGGTGTTCGAACTTTGGTAACAATAGTGGCAGTCTTGCTTGATGTGGTGCGCTGTTTAAATAGTTTTTACATGGATGATCGATCTTTCCTTGCCGGTGGTATTCACTATGTTGTTGATCTTGATGTTTTTGTTATTTTACTATACGAATACCCTTTTTGGTGACACACGTTACTGCATGAATATATATATATATAGTTCGTATATGCACTATTCCCAATTTTGACGTTCATCTATGTTCATACGACAATATTACATAAAGTAAGTGCCCATTCATTGGATCAATATTAAAAAACTTGTTAGTTTAGTTCAACACAATAAGTTTAAAGTATGTTTTATATATTTTTAACTTGTGAAACGAGTCTTTCCGTATATTGATATTTAAATGTTTATACTTCTAAACTAAGGACATACCCCAAGGAACGAAACTGGTGTAGTTTAATGCGACATCTGGTGAGTGAACGCCCTGCCTGATCCATAGTCACGTGTGGCTAATTTGCAGTTGGATGCTCATTTCCAAGAAAATACATATATTTCTTTCTGACATGAGCAGTCAGATTTCGGCAATCTTGTGTACACGTGGTCTGACTCGTTTGCTTCATTCATTATAATAATACTCAGTTTTTATCTGTCCTGAAAATGCGCACCTTACTATCTAAATGCGCACGCGCCTTAATGGTTGTAAACAGCAGATGGATGTGAAGAAAAGCTTATCAAAGTTTTTGAAAAGGTCTGACATTAGGTTATATAATAACATTATAACTTTATTTACTGATAGTATCAAGTACGATAAAGTTTAGCCCTAACTAAACTAAAACCAAAAACGTACACAAGTTACATTGTTAATTTATCTCTATCGAATATAGGTCGTACTTAATAAAGGCTCAACTAATGTTAGTCCTAAAACAAGTGGACTTGCAAGTTACAGGTTTTAGTACCCACGATTAGAATTCTTTTGTATTATTCTAGAAATCCTGGATTTAAACTTAAATATCTGTTGCAATAAAGATACTAATTTGTTTGCAAATTTTTTGTGAGTCTCTGCTAGTTGTGAATAATTGTTTTATACATAATAATTATTTTACTGACTTAGTAATATCGCTTTTAAATGTATTTTGTAATTTCTCAATAGATGTGTATTTAATATTTCTATCTATCTCTTCTACTATATTTCTAGGCTTAACAAGGTTTTATTTGACAACAGATGTATTAAACATATCTATCTTGATTATTAGTTTAGTTTTATGAGAGACACAAGATAACTGATCTGTCTTATCAAAATATTTCTTTCCAAGACAACTAATATAAAACATTATGTTTTGTTGTCTAAGTGCTTTAGTAAACAACAGCAAAAAAACTAATTTTTCACTAATGATAGATTTAATTTTCGAGAAGATCGGACAAGTTGACCCTTTACTGATAGTGATAAAGTATGTCTTTGTTGATTGTTTTGACTTTGAACTTTTCCAGCTCTTGATCTGATTATGAAGAAACGGACTTCGTGAACACAGTTGGCAGTCTAGAAAATTTAGAACATCCGTGACTTGAGATATGTCTGCAAAATGTCGTTTATGACTACTATTGATATAAATGCTTCTTTTTCTGGTAACAGTGATGAAAACACCTCAAGCACTAGAAATCTCACAGTGAAAAACCTTTACTCTATTGACAAGATAGCATATTCAGTGACATTGGCCACCATTTCTTTATTGTCTGCTGTGGGAAACTTCTTGGTGACATACACTCTGTTGAAAAAAGAAGAGAGCTTGTCACCAAGCAACAGGCAAGTATCTTGAGTCCATATAATAAAGATGCAAAAGTTTCGAAAAAATTGCCAACATATATATATGTATATGTACAGAGCAAAATAAATAGCTGTACTGTTGTTTCTGTTAAATATTTAATTGTTGTTAAGAAATATATAAGAAGAAAATATAATAAATTTATTAGGCAGAATTTTTGGTAGAAATTAATATTACATGCTCTGCATAGAATAAAAAAGAGAACATTTCGCATTAAGCTGTAAACGGAATATTTACAGGCTCCTAATATCAAAATCCGTAATACGATTGGTTGATTTTTGTCTTGGGTTGTTTAGTGTATGGCCTAGTGATGATCGTTAAGGAGTAATATCTGAGTGAGAAAAACAAACGTAACTGCGTTAAGATAAGTTATAAACAATTGTGCGAGAACGTTTGCTGCCATACCAAGTGTTTTCCAGTAATTAAATATTTTTATGTATTTTTTATAATTTTTCCAAAGGTTTGTTTTAAGTTTAACAAGCTCCAACTTCCTATTGGCTGTTCTCGTCCAGCCCTTCTTAGTCGTTGCATCGATTACACAAGAGTGGATTTTTGGTGTCATCTGGTGTCATCTGACTGCATTTGCCTTCCTGTTAGTGTCTACAGCAAGCATCTTGACACTAGCAGCAATCGCAATAGACAGGTACATAAAAATAGTGTAATAACTTAACTTCCTGCAGTAAGCGGACATAAAAGTATCATTTGCTAACGATATTCTCTCCAGTTCACAGGTACAGAAGACAGACACGTGTCAGGCGCTGTTGTGACTTTTTTTAATAGATGGATGATATGCACCATATACAGACGTAAATTATATCAGTGGACAGGTGTATTCATGGAGTTTAATCCAGTAGAGAAGTTGCATGAGTAGCCTACGCTCTCGTAACTTATTCCATACCATTTTACATAACGTATGTTTTAATACAGAAAAAAACCTCTAAGGTACCTCTAAGATTTGATACATTGTAAGGTTAACCATTTTTGAATGACACTTAGTATATATATACAAGTCTCAATGCACATGCTACTAAGCACAATGTACATGGTTACGTTGTATGGATAAAATATATATCTTTTATATATACATTTGGTGACACATGATATTTTGCATAATGTACAACGTTACACGGTACAAAAGCGCATCGTTAACTTCTTTTGTATGATACAGTGTCGTGTGTACAAAACTCATAACAGGTAATATTATGCATAATTTGCACTGTTAATGTAGACGGACTTGCCAAACATGCCCAGCGATTGGTGACAGAAGGTCCTAGTGACAACAGTCCTAATGCAGTGTAGTACCAAACTTGGTTTCAATAAGTGTTACTATTCTGTGAAACCTGATCATAACTAGGTTTAGAGAAGTATCTGCTGTAATTTATTTTCATTTTTGTTTCATAAACTCGATCAGTTGATGACAACTAGAATGTTGTGGTCTGCTCCTTCTAGTTAACCTATAAGAAGATCTCGAAGGTGTTTCGTAAGATTCAGATGTGTTTCTCCCACAAACAAACGTTAGAATGAAGAGGACATGTGAAATTTCGAAACTAGTATCCATATCAATTTGGAATTGTATTCTTCTGTAAGTGTGGATTTAAACTTTATGGGTCTTTCATGTTTTAGGTAGGGAATGTTATTCTGCTGGAACAACACACTGACCTGTTAACAACACAAAAAAAGACTCTGCTATGGCTTGTGGAACGAGTTAATATAACACCCCTTGATACTCAGGGGTATTTACAAATCCATATGCTTAACTGATAGATTCCTTATAATAACACTTCCATTACAATCTTTCCAAGTCGGTATAACAATCATGGGCAAATTGCTCACCTTCTTATTTTCAGAACTATTTTTGTCTATTGCTTTTAGAGTGGATAAATAACCTATTCTCATACGACAATATTTGCGACTGATCTTCAATATTCCTTTACACTAGTCAAACCAATCTTGAGTATCCCTGACGGTGATAAATGGTGTGCCTATTTCAGGTCTTCCATAGGACCCAGAAGCCTTACGAGTAGAACCTGATAACAATACTTAACAGTTGAATTTGTTTTAATATCTGAACGTGATATCAGATACTTTTTCATATTTCCAACAACTGGACGTTGGTCATACTTCGGAAGCACTTTAGGCTGACCTGAACAGTTTTCAAATGTTTTACCGTCAAGTTTCCAACATTGTTTAATGACTTCATCACATTACCATCAGCTTACAAGCTACCCTCTCTAAAAGTCATGTATTACACGAGGCTTTGGCATCTTTCAGGCAATTAATACTACTAATTCACCTGTCGGGTATTTCTCTGCGTTTAGAATTACTAAGCTCCCTTACAAAGCATGCTGTATGTAACATGTCACTTATTTAAATGTTCCTCTAGAGCAGTACATTTCTTACAATGTATTTTACCATTTGCAATATGCATATTGTACAGGTATATTAAGATATAACTAACGTTTAAGTCTGACCTTGATAAAGTAGTTTTGTGAACTTAATAACTCTTGATGCCACTTACACAGTACTGTAGGGTTTATTTTTGATCATGATATTGTGTATCTAACACATCTTTTAATTTAAGTATCGTATATTTTGCAAGTGTTTTTTCTGATCACGATATTGAAGTTGATGAGTACTCAGTACTTATTAAATGATATTGTATATTATGTGTAGGTTCTATCTAATTATGATAGTTTTGTGTACATAGCTCGTGTTTAAGTGCTCTGTTATAAGCTTACACTTCATCCGACCAGGGTGCTGTGGTTGATGTACATTTAATACCTGAGTAAAGGTATTACATATAAGACACCTTTAATTTTTGAAAAACAATCACGAAGTTTGTGTATTTAACCGTGTTACGCACTTTTAAATATGCAGGTTCTGGCCATGATTCTATAGTTATGTGTAATTAATAATTGTTACAAAATACTGTTTATTATATTTATATGTAATCTCTGCAAACGTGGCTTTACGTTGATTGGGTACCTAAACATCAAATACATTAACTTCTTATCAATAAGCACGACAGTACTTAATAGTAGGCATCGTGATGAAATAAAATGGCGGCCATACAAATCGCCCGTTTAAAACCACCTGTAAAATGTCTGAACAGTAACAACGACTATTTCAAAGTATTGGCTGAGAAAAACTATAAAACCTCCCAAATCGCTATATACGTGTTTATAGAGTGAATCTAAATTTTAATATTTCAACGAATTTTCATCTAAGTGGGTAAGTAAGTGAATTTTCCAGACAAGTATACAGAAAAACTGACAAACCTTGTCGCTCTAATTCTTTCACAGAACTCTTCAGCCTAGGATCCCAGTGATTCCTTTCTTGCACCGAAAAGGATACAAGTATATATATATAAAACGGACGATGCGTTACTTTGGGCATATAATTAGATTTTAGGGTAGGTTGGTAGAGATCCTGATGAGTACTAAAATCGAATCGGGTACACGCGTGCCCCACGCTTGGTATTGCTGGCACATAAAAATATAGCTAATAAAAAGGAAACAAACAAGTACAATAAAAAAATTGAGTTACTTAAAACTTAAAACTTTTTATCCCTACTTTGGCTCAGTCTAATATAATTACAGTGATTTGCCAAAATAGGGATACAATTTTTAAAAATTTATGTAACTCAGTTTTTGTAGTTTTACTTTATTGTTTCAATACTTTTGTAGCATTAAAATTTTCTATATTAGTATAGCTGGCTAGGTTACGTATATATATCGAACCCTACTTGTCTTTATAAAATTTATTTTTTATTGTACTTGTTAGATATGAAATGATAGTCAATTTGCATTACACGATACTATACTTAAATATATGACATATCTCAGATATTACTGCACGTAGTATCCAATTTGTGACTATTATATAGTAATGACAATAAACATTCAACTTTAACAATATTGTATATATTGTACTGTGGCACTTCCTAACTAATCTCAGCTTCTGTTGAAGGGAATTTTGTAATGCATGTATAAGTTTTGATGTACAGTGCTTTACGCTGTATACTTTATTTATGTTGTGAGCATTTTATTCTGTATACTTTAGCTTCTGTTATAAGACACAGAGTATACCAGACTTTTTTATGTGGGACTTTATATCGTGTAAGTAACGTTTGTTGTATTATACTGTATTATGATTCTGAAAGTCTTTACGATAAACTTTTCCTCTATGTTTGTGTGTGTGTGTACAATATTTTATTTTCTTCTGTCCCTGGTCCTTTCTCTGTCACATAATCATCTGATATCAAAATATTTTTATAAATTAACTGATGCAGGAATTTAAAAATAATTGCAATATCCTGTTTCAAATTCGTGACAGTGACAAAATGCAATAATAAATATAGCTCAATCAGATCTTAGCTCCACGTTCAGTATTGTTCAAGCTTTCAGCTCCTTTTCAAAATATCGAATAGTTTTCATATGAATACAATATTGTTGGGAAAAGATATTTTTTCAGTCTGTATACTTTATAGCACCTGAATATTATTTTAATGTCAGATTATTTATTATTCCTTTTGCAAACACGTGATTTACTAAAATATGTTAACTTGAAGACGGCTCCAAGAGAGGATTTGAAAACTTGCTCGTGAATATTGAACATGTATAAAACCCGACATGATTATTTTGTTTTTATAATTGCTAATTTCATGTGTAACCTTTCTCATTTTCTTCTTATTTTTCCGTTTTCGTGTAAGGGTTACATAATTTTCTGTGGGCGTTTTGGATTCCTGACCATCTTAATCCTAAGGTAGTTACCCCATTTATCCCACCTATTTCTATGCCACTCATGAGCACTTAACCAATTTCGTAGATTCTTGAATACGGTTAACAAGAATGCATTTAGCATAGTTTTTTTTTATAAGAGATTACTGATTATTGTCCCGTATTTTAATTTTTAAAGACTAATGACTTTAAAATTAAAATAAAAAGATTAGATATATTTTCTCAATGGAAATTCTATTGTATTGTCATAGTTTAAATTATAAAATTGTTTTGCATATTTTGTGTTCTTTCGTATTGAAGAATAACAAATCATTAAGGTATTTTATGCATTTTAGTCGTGTTTCCACTATCAATAATTTCATTAATAAATTATAGTCCCACCAAACATGCT
>NW_013666323.1:460433-471508 GCF_000517525.1 Limulus polyphemus | reverse complement strand
TAGGGACGGCTAGCGCAGATAGCCCTCGTGTAGCTTTGCACGAAATTCAAAAACAATAACAATAACAATTAATAAATTATATACTTTTTTATATACGTTAATAAATATGTCATTATTTTCAGATTTTCTTTTCTTTTTCTACTCAATGGAAATATCTTTCTGAATTAAACTTTAACATCTAAAACTGAACTCGACACTGAAATGATTCAACACATGATATTGTAAACAATATATGTGGCATCCATAGTATATACACAGCATATTTTAATTTTGAAATGTTGACTTAGACCCATGGGTTGTAAATTAAAATGCGCCATAGTTAGCATGTTTGTTTAATTCTACAAATGTATAAATGCTGATTTAGTCCTCCATACAAATGATACATTTCTAGCAATTGCTTTAGTCGTAGCAGTAGTTTACCTTCATTTTCTCACAAAGTTTACCCAGGATATACAGCTACAATTATTCCTTGGTTAATTTCAATAGAATTAGCTGTATATGCATATAATAATCAATAATATAATATATAATAAAATATTTTTTCAGTTTGACTCTAGGACGTACACACAAATGCTTTTATATGCAAAAATGACTTCCAGTTGAAGTTCTTTTTTCTTCAATGCAGATATTATGCCATCGTGAAGACAATGAGTTATACTCAAACCATCACACAGTTCAAGTCCATGATGATCCTTGCGGGGGCCTGGCTTCATGCTTTATTATGCAGTTCTCCATCCTTACTTGGATGGATAGAGTAAGTAAATTTGATTTCCATATCGAAAAGAAGAGAATGTTTCGCTCAAATTTTTAGTCTGTAAGTATAATCACTGTTGTATTATAAATTATAAATCAATATTGTTTGCAATTTTTTTTATTTTGGTCTTAGTTTTTCTATGTAAATGAAAAAGTCGTGACGCTAATGATTCATATTATCAAATAAACTTTTCATTCGTGACCCCTCTAGATATTGCATATGACTTGCACTCAAGGTCTCTGTAAACAAAATTTACTAAGCTTTATCTGGGATGGAAACCCTCCATTATGTACTACGAATATCATAAACCAGTGACTTTTCTCCTCTCTTAATCGATTAGGTCCTTAATGCATCTTACTCGACAGCCACAAGTTGTTTGTACGACATAAAAGTAAAGTTTTATTTGCAAAGTATTAAATTAAATTCAAACTGTGGTTCTTCTAATCTGCTGAATATTTCAGTGGAATTTGTTTATTGGCTGTAACCGGAAAGTTCTCAGTACGGAAAGATTGAAAGGAAAGTTCAACATATTTGCAACTTCAATTACTTCATTTTGTCCAGCAGATTTTGTTGGTAAATAATAAAGTTTGACACAAAGGCTGCACGTGCTTCTTGTCCAGCATCATCACTTCACACAGTGTCTTACTTCATATTTTTAGACATAACAGCGTATGTGACAAAAGCCACCAAGTCTTTGTCATCTGCCTTGAAAATATTTGATTCTGCAATAAACAGTTTTAGTTGATATATCTTATTTCGTTATTTTTCACGACAGTTTGGAGAGTTGATCATGATATTTTCTTGTGGACTTAAGTAGTCTTGAGAGTTCCAGCGCAACTAGAAAAAGGCCTCAACAATATTGCTGGTGGATGAGCGATTTCTTTCATTCTACCAAGTACTTTAATCTTTTTGTTTTCTTGTTTTAGTACATGATCAATTCCAAAGTTGCGAAAGGATGTGCAGCTCTTATTCACACAGACATTTTTCTTTTTTGAAATTCTTACACACATGTTGTCGAAGGTTTTTTGTGCAACACCTTCTGGCACATGCCGCGCATACTTCATATGATTCACAGCTGAAAAATGTATGTATAATTTCTCAAGAGAGACCAGTTTCTAGGTCATAATCCTTGGTGTGTAGGTTTAATAAATTGAAGCCAGGACAGAATCTTGCTTACGTACACCCAAACTACCTTAAAATTTGGTCGTGAGTTGTTCTTCAGAGAAATGATTACATTTTGTATGTACAATCTTTTGGGTCTACGTTATTGGACGTAACATGTTGAGAAGTTTTCGTACAGCATCAATGTCGTTTTGAGCATACAAGTGAATCAGGAGTTTACAAATACCTTGAATAATTAAAATAAGCTCTGTGATTTTTTTCAACGAAGGTTTTAAAGAAGAGATCACACAATACTTCTATTGTTATAATGTATGCATGTATTGCACATTTTACTTGATTTGCCTAGTAGTAGTAGGGTCATCGAGGTCGGCTTCTATTCAAGCATAGGGTAGACTATTATATTTAACAAATGCTTCCATTGCTTGGATGCAGTATTGTGTAAAACGCTCCAACGCATAGAATATAATTTCCCTTGTAGTCCCCAATTGGTGTTGTCATCTTAAGAACACACATGTACAAGTCAATGTCCAGTGTGAATATTGTTTTACTTTCACCACGAACGACATCAGCACTAATGTATTGTACCTGTTTCAAGAAGTAACCATGGTCTGCCACTTTTTGACAAGTGCTGTTATGATGGGAATAGTATTTATAGATAAGAGTGGCACCATTGTTTCTTAGAAACAAAGGAATTATATCCTGTCTAATCACAAGCACATTATGTTGTCCCCTTGTTGAAAATCATTCCAAGATGTTCCCATTGACAACCCTGTGCTTACGGGATAGCTGCAGATTTTATTACCTGAAGAAAATTGGGTATTCTTGTGGGTAAACCAACCAATGTTTTCCTGCAAGAAAATGCTAGAAAAATTCTCATTCTCTTACAGCATTGGGCTTTTCTTTGAGAGAACATGGCAGTAGATATACACTGGTGCTAGGGATATTATTAACCAGATTATGTGATACCCAACCAGTAAAATCAAACTTTTTTATTCTGAAAAGTTTTCTTCATATTTTGTTGGAAAAATAAAAATAATTTTCCACGAATTGCGCACTTTTCATTTGCTCTATCTTTTTTTTTTAGCTCCCATTGCTAATGATGCTAAGATTCATATTGTCTAATAAACTTTTCATTCATGACATCTTTAGATACTACATATGACTTGGGCTCAAGTTTACTTTAAACAAAATGTACTAAGCTATATCTGAAAATATATGATCACGCATGGGATGGAAACCCTCTATTACGTAAATCATAAACCAGTTATTTTTCTCCTCTCTTAATCGGCTAGGTCCTTAGTATGTTTCACTCGACAGCCGCAAATAGTTTTATAATGTATAAAAGTAAAGTTTTATTTACAAAGGATTAAACTAAATTAAACTTGTGGTTCATCTAACATGCTGAGTTTTTTGTGGAATTCATTTATTGGCTGTAATCGAAAGGTTCTCACTACGGAAAGATTAAAAAGAAAGTTTAAAATATTTTTTATCTTCAGTCTATTCATTCTGTCCCATAATTTTTCTACTAAAAATTCAGCATACTAGGTAAAACCGCAGTTGTCTTAGTGGAACAGTCACTCTATTTTTCAGTCTTTCAATCATATCAACACGTATTTCATTTGCATGAAGGTATCAGACGTTTGCTTTTTGTGGATTTTCACATCATCTATCAAGACTTGAACATTTGTTGTAAAGTATGAAGAAAACGTGGTCTCTTGGTTTCTTGTCTTTTTTTATTCCACCTGGTACTTGATTTACTGCACCAAAACATTGCAAGTTCTTTCGTTTTCTAAGAAACGATCTTCTGTTCTCAGTTCTCTTACAGTATCCTGAATAACCACTTTGAGTCTGTAGTAGGTTCCTAAAAGATGGTCTGATATATTTGCTGGACATTGTAAGGAGAGTGACGTTACCAATGACAATATTTAAATTGTAATTTATCATGACACGTTCCAGCACTTTTTGGTGAACTGTGTTTAAAAGGAATTTCACTATCATGAAGCTCCTTTTTTCCTGGTGTTCATCCACTGTAGCATGTTTTAGTCTTACCCAAATTGTTGGGTTATCATTCTAACTAAAGGTAGTACAGCAGACGTAAGGAATTTGGAATATGGGTTCTGTACAAGTTTTCCACTAACAATTACTAGATTAAAATCTATAGTTCCTTCTAAATGAAATATTTCTTCTTATTAGATCAGCCATTGGGAATCATGACCTTCAAAAGTACAGCAAAATGACATATATTCATCAATAAGCTAGATTAACCACAGCCACTGAATGACACATATTTGCAAGTTGGAAGTACCTCTTTGAAGACGGGTGCAATTCTTGTATGTCATGATTTTTGGTGACTTTCATATAACCTATATACTGAATAAAAATTTTCCATCAAAATTTTTTGTAAAAAGCATACTCTGACGAACATTTGTGTGTGTGTGTGGTGACAAGAAGTTTTAAAACATTCCCAGTAGAGTACACCTATGTATATTCAAAACAAAGTTGTACGAAATGTACATTTTTATGGGGAAAGACTTCTATTATCTGAATACAGTTATTTTCAAAGATTCAATTTTATTCAAAATACCTTTATATGCAAGTAAATTTGTCCTATAATATAAACTGTCAGATGTCGAGTAGTTAATGATATATTATTTTACAGAGCACATATGAGTAATTAATTTTTTATATCCATGCTAGTCATTTAAAATCTAACCTATATAAAAGCCAGTGTGTGTCATGTCGCGCTTAATTCCTCTTACTTTCTCGAAATAGGATGAGTCATAAAAGTCAAAATTCACTTATCCAGATAGAGTAGTTTGATTACTGTCTACCCATTACGATTTTAGTGACGGGGGTGCAAGGGCGTGGTGAAGGTGGGTGCCGTGAAACCTTATAAGTGTAATGAGTGTTGGTATAATAAGCCTAAAGTAAAGACGTAATGTGGGATCACCTAGCCTAGAGCCAAGTGCATGAAAGTAAAAATATCGATTCAATTTTAAACTTAAATCGTTTCTGAATTAAGATATTTTCTGTTATATCACCAACGTTTTTAATAAAAAACAAACCTCTTTAATCAACGGAGACTCAAAATTAAGAAATCTATATAAATATAATAGTACTGTCTGTTGTATGTTCATGTAACTACTTCATAGAGTGTGCATGGATCTTCACCAAATTTGGTATGGAGATTCATTGGATCCATGAGAATATACATACAAATTTTCAGTTTTGCGTTTTTTTATGGGCGTTTTTTACCACTACTTCTTCTCCGGTGTATGTATCTTCACCAAATTTGGTATGGAGGTTCAATGGGTCCATGGGAAGATGCATACAAATTTTCAGTTTTTATAGGCGTTTTTACTACTCCTTCGCCCTCTGTTGATGGATCGTTACCAAATTTGGCATGATCGTTTGTTGAATCAATGCGGAGATTTGCGGTTTCACATTTTGTGTTTTGTAGTTTTTTATGAGCGTTTTTGCGTTTCTTACAATTACACATAAGGGAAGCAACTTTACATGTCCTAAGATAACCTTTAATTAATCATGAATTTACATAACTTCCATCCAGGGGACGGATGCTCCAGTTAGTCAACAAATATTTTTCCAGTTTTATTGTCCATACATTTCATTTTATACGTTCAGTACCACAATATTAAGCAACATGACATTAAAGTCATTGTTGGAACGTAGTGTTACCAAAATGCACTGGCTTTTCTATATATTAGAAGTTGTTAATCTAACAGATTTTTACCAATAGTTATTATATGAATACACCACGAATTCATTTCATGAATGAACTTAATTTTGATTGGTTCACAAAGGAATTTACTACGTTTGACTGCCTAGACTGCACTTTTCTGCCTCTTTGTTGTTCAAGCTTGATTTCGCAATATTTAGTTAGCTATGAAAAGTGGGATTAGGGTGTACTATGGGGTGTGGGTGGTAGTACTTGCTCCGTTATTTTTAACGGGCTATACGCTAGTTAACTATAATTCATTATTATGTATTTTTATCATTTAAACTAAACCTATTTATTCTAAACCATTCAAATAATACAATATTAACATTTCATTATGTTTTTATTTTGTAGTAAATGCTAAACATGTATCATAAGTTATATTTATTCAACGTTATGCGTTTATATACGAACTAAATTAACAGCTGAATAACTTTCATCTATATAAACACATTGTTCCTTATTTGTTAAGCAGTTTTTGAACCTTAGCTACTTGACGCTTAAATCTAATTATATAATAATACCAGTTAAAAAATAACTACTCAGAATGTTGTGATCCAATAAATAAATGATAAAACTATATATATGTACACTGTGGAACTTTTTTACTGTAAACTTTCTCGTCATAGAGAGAATTAAACACTTCTTTAATTGATTAGCGGTCCCTACATGTTGTAATACACCTTATAATAATACTATTGTTCTCTTTTTACTTTGCAGGTTATCCTTCAATCCTATATCAGCCACGTGTGAACCTAGCTGGTGCGAACATTCAGTTTATACTCTCTACGTGGGATTGATGTGTTTCGTATTCCCTTTCTTGATAATGCTATTCTGTTATGTAAATATATTCTTGGTAGCACGGAGTAAGTACCGTAAGGTTGGCATGGGAACGATTAGTAGCAGTGTGTCTTCAGGAAACAGAAGAGATAGCACTTTAAGGCCAGTTTCAAACACTGAATTAGACATGAGTCGTTATACTGTGAGAAAACAGTACTGGTATACACTAAACTATAACTCACAAATAAAGGGGATTGCCATAATTTTTACGATTATTGGTACCTTTCTGTTTACCTGGACTCCTTACGTAGTAAACATTTTATGGAAGATAACCAATAGAAATATCGAAGTTCCAGATTGGTTTTCCAGGCTTTCATTCTGTATGGCATTCGTTTGCTCGATAAGTTATCCAGTAATTTATGGACTTCTGAATAGATCAATAAGAAGTGATATGCGCAGTATTTTGTGTACACAAAGACATTTCCCTCAGAGTTCGTTGGAGTTTTTTCGGAGAGTTCATTCAGATATGGGCCTTTCAGAACACCTTAGGCCAGTACAGAGCAGGGTACCACAACGGTCTATATCTTACGATTGTGTTGACATGTCATCTCTCAACCGAAGTGCCATCCATGGCGCTCATTGTAATTCCAGTCATGATTCAGGTGATTATTTTCTTTAGAGGAAGAATTACTTATTCAGTGCACAGATACGCAATGTCAGTTTTGTTTCTGCTTCATAGAAAGATGAAGTTTTTTTTTTTATTTAAAGAGGAATATTTAAGAAAATTTTTTCCGATAATTCCCAACCATTCCTCTGTTAGGAAAGATACTTTCATGATAATTAGAAAAATACAGGGAGAACACCATGGAAAAATTAATCTGTAAAAGTATAACTACTCTTGAACGAATATAATTGACCATATTTTAAAGTACATTTTAAAAGATTTGTGTTAACACTGTTTTCGATATTTGTCTCTCTTGTAAAAAAAAAAATGTTTTACTTTAACTTCTAATTGCATTAAGAACAATATGTTTTGTCATTTTCAAAACAAGATCTTATGTTTTTACATTTTTTCAATGCCATGTTATTTTCTTCAGAGGAAAGCGGTAACTGTTCTGAGCCATTGTTTTTAGTATAAAGTAAACCAATAGCCATTTAAAACAAAAACAGTTAACAATTCTATAATGTTATGTTTCTAGCATGTATACTCAGAACATAATGTCACAAGGTGAGGTCGTTTTGTGGAAAATTTTGATTCCATACCGAAACCACAACTAAGTAAATTGGTGTATTTGTAAAGAATGACTAATATGCGGCAGTACAGAAGAACAAAAAAAGCTTCACTTCCTCTAATAACGTACATTACGTTTTAAATTCTGTATGTACAAAATTCCTGTAGTAATCAACTATATTGCTGATAGTCATTATTATTTTTCTCTTACATTTATTTTTAATTTATTCTAATTGCTTTTAACAAAGACGATACATATTTTAGAGAATTCAACCAAAGGCAAGATAGCTGTACAAACCCCTAGAAAATTTTCGTATAACCATTCATATTTAATTTACTCAGTAAATAACTCTTTAAGTAATCTAAATTTCCTTGAACATGAAATTTTGTTGGCATGCATATATATCTATAAGTAACTGTTTGTGTTAATTAATGGTAAATAAGAGCAACTTCAACTTGATTAAGAAACAACACAAAGTATAAATCAGTGAATGTAAAGCATTCCCCAATTTTTACTTTTTTTTAAGGTCAAATGAAAAAGTACATTTATATACGTCTTAACAATAATGTATAGAAAGTTCTAAGTAGGCTTGTGTTTTTAAATATATACTTATTTCTGCAATAATTAATACAAACATAATTATTAACACTGAATTAGACGACAATCTATCCCATTTTTAGCTTATCATTTTCGGAGCTTTTATTATTTGGATTAGTAGTTTTTGATTTTGTTATTTGGTTTAGTAACAAATTGTATTTTTCATAAAAACATGAACGAAATTAAGTTTATTGTTCCAAGATAGTAAAATAATTTATCTATATTTATATTTTGCATTTGTTGGCTTTCAAATAATCAAAATCATTAATTAAGTTTTTAATGTTTGTTTTGTTTAGTATTTCAAGTAATTAACAACAATTTTAACTTATCTTTTAAACGTTTAATATTTAAATTTTATAATGACTCCTAAAAGTGGATGTTAAATGTTTTACCGAATCACTTTTAAAAGTAGTTAACTTTTAATGAAATATTTTATGAATTGACCTTTGATAATGTTTTTAATTTGTTTAGGGACTATCATCTCGTTAATTGGTGAAAATAACTCGGGAATGACTCCTCCTTGTACTATGTTACCAGCTGAGTTAGTTATATCTGGAAGTAATCTGAAGACACCTTTTCAAAAATATCATTATTGTAGAAAAAGATCTTGGACAGAGCTGACGTTTCAAAAAACTGACTTACACGAGAACAAAGTTAAAATCCCAAAGTAGTTGTGTAACATCTGAGGGTAACATCAGTACACACTCAAAGATTTGCACAATATATCAGAATAATAGTTGTCATGATCGACCTCTTGCTACAGACATTAATGCTACTAGAAACAACTTAAATCACTCAGACATGGCAAGTAAAGGTCTTGGGGTATATGAAGATGAAATAGTTTCTGTTTCTTATCAATCGAGTGGGAATACTGATGAAGGAATCATACAAGATTTTTCTGGATGATAGTGCCTTATCTTTGACTTTGATAATAAGTTTTCATTATTTATATAGATTGCTCATATTGAAAGAAAAACAATCATAAACTTTTCAGAAAACAGAAACAACATTTTTAAAGCAATGCTATTGTTGTTATGTTTAAAAAGTAGTGCCAACGATTTGAGCATTAATAATATTTATAACAATAGAAAGTTATATTTTTAAAATTTAGTGAAGCTATCTACATATAAAATGCCTGACACTCAAGAAAAATCAAAAGGGGCTAATGGTGCAATTATATAACATAAAAGTCATTTCCTGCTAAGTTGTCTTCTTCTTTCCTTGATGGTATGTTTTCTACAAAGCCTGAACCAGTTTACTGGGGCAGGAGTTACATGCTTTACAATTGAAAAATTCACTTAATTCAATTATTAAGTTATGAAGAGAGTAATAAAAGTGCAGTTCTAATTGTGTTTTTTGTACTTTACTATAATGAACTCTGTTATTGATCTTATCTGCATAAAGTTATTGGTAAGACGTGAGATATGTGTTTATGTATTTCCATACCTGTGAGAGCTCATGAAAAAAGCTATTAGATTATTTTTTATACTTCTAGCACTCTCGGCATAATTAATTTCTAGCTTTGAATCGTTGTAAATACAAATTGCTATTGTAGTAAATGTGCAAAAATTAAAACTGTTTCATAAATGACGCGTTGACTATTTTTCATATTGACAGATGAAATGTGCTTTGTAAACATTCATTAAAAGGAAGTAAAAATTACCAGCTCTTCTATAGGGGTAATAATGACAAATAAATCGTTTATTTTCAAAACAATATATATTTATACGTTTGAAATGTGTTTCTAGTCAGCTACAATAGCTAAATAATCATCTGTTATATAATTTAACCATGTACTATCAAATAAAGTACAAGTGAAAGAAAGCCACAACTTAAGAGATCAGTGTATATTTATCTAATAGTTAAAACATTGTTATTGTATTTCTAAAAACATTTTATCTTGTTTTTGTGTGTAATATACAGAGAAAGAATAATAAATACTGTATTTTCGCTAAACATTCCTTTATCAATAATATTCCTCAAACAGGTTCACATATCAGAGGTAATGATAAAGATTACATTAAATTTGGATTTTGCACTTTTAGAAGAGCTAGAACATAGAATTGTATTGCTGGGTAGCCTTGATTTTTAAATTGCTTCTTCAAAACAATCATACTTTGAAACCCGACAAAAAAGAAACCTATCATTCTATAGGTATTTGAAGTACTTGTAGCATTCCGCCACAGTTTAATTCTTCGTATTGTTAGCCGACACTAGACAGCTGGTACATAATTGAATACAGTTGTTTAAACATCAACAAGTAAAAGCTTGGAATGGTCTATTCTCTCATTGGGGGTGTGTCTGTGAGCCAAACTAGTTTCGGAGAATATCACCCCTCACCAGTGACCCTGGACATAATGTTGGTGTTATGTTTGTCATTGTAGTTCCTACATAGTATGGATTTTAGTTTTGTGCCCAGTTTTGTTGTAAGTCTTTTCCAAATGTTGATTTTATCGCTAATATCGGGAATATACTGTTACGCCTCCAGTCGTTAGTTAATTTTCCGTAAATTCGTTCCGACGAAACTTCAGCGACACAAGTCCTTTATTAAATAAAACTGGTTTATTCTTTCCGAATACAACTTTACGATACACTTAACTTCAACAGTCGCTCTATAACAACGCTATGTCTCACGTGGCCAACAATATTTTGTCCGCATACATTCAATTACTCATTACACTGTTCCCCGTCACGTTGTGAACGTCTTATGTATATAAGACTAACACATATCTAGTAAATGCTAGGGCATTCTTGAAGGAACAGGATATTTCTAGAAAGAGGTGGCGTGATACTAGTCACGTGACTTCGCTGACGCAACAATATGTTATAACTTAAAAATAATTAATAAGTCACA
>NW_013666323.1:455278-459591 GCF_000517525.1 Limulus polyphemus | reverse complement strand
GATGTAATTGCCTTAGGCTAGTTATCTACACAAGTTTTATCAGTTTTTAGTCAGTCACTTTTTCTCGTCGTGGTTGTCACGGTGTGATGTAATTGCCTTAGGCTAGTTATCTACACAAGTTTTATCAGTTTTTAGTCAGTCACTTTTTCTCGTCGTGGTTGTCACGGTGTGATGTAATTGCCTTAGGCTAGTTATCTACACAAGTTTTATCAGTTTTTAGTCAGTCACTTTTTCTCGTCGTGGTTGTCACGGTGTGCTGTAATTGCCTTAGGCTAGTTATCTACACAAGTAATAGAAGCTTGTTATCTACTCTTTTCATTTCTACAAACCGATACGTCTTCCAGTTCAGCGGAAATTCGCGTAGATACCGGAACAAAGAGAAGAAAGTTTGGTGATATGTCGGTAGAATTGTTTGTTTGTTTGTAATTAAGCACAAAGCTATACAATGGGATATCTGTGCTCTGCCAACCACGGGTATCAAAACTCGGATTTTGGCGTTGTAAGTCCGCAGACATACCGCTGTGCCACTGGGGGCATGTTGGTAGAAGAAAAGACGTTTGGGAAACATTTCCATCATAATTACACTCTTAATTTTTTCAAACATTGCTTTATCATTTTATATTTCATTTCAACTTTGATATTGCAGTATCTTAAAACATCAGTTTTTCGTGTAAAAAGATGCAGTAAACTTAGCTACATATTTGTTGCACTTGACCGAATCAATTTTTGCTTCGCCGATAAGGCAGATTTGTTACGGCTAATCGGCCTAAGTGACTGATTGAGTGGAAAAGAATATTAACTAAGAAGAAATTATGTATATCTATATGAACATAAAGCTGAAGCTGCACTATCTTTAGAAAGTTCGTTTGGTGTTTAAAACTATTTCACCTTGTAGTTTTGTTTGTATGCATATAAATCAAACAATATAACAGTTACCATCTGAGAGTTAAATCATTGGAGCTCAGTTAGCATACAGAGGTGTGGAGGTCAGTTGAGGTCATACCAGACCGGACAGGCTTAGTATGTGTCAATAAAATTGCATTTAAGCAAAGTTAAATTCCTTGATACAAGAGCTACTAGAATACTATTGTTTGTTGTTGTTTGTGTGTCAGGTACTCTGAATAAAACCACTTCTTTGGTCGGTCAATATGAACTTCATTTTGGCTAGTGGTGAGTCTGGTATTCTTTTTTTAGGAAGAGACCTACTACGGAGAATGTCAGCTTGTTTTGCTTGTGCAACACGTGAACTACAGTTCTGTGAAAAAACAACAACAAAACACACCCAATTCTGACCAAATTGAGTCTAAGAAAACCTTAGTAGATTATATGAGCACATGTTAGAGAGTACGTCACAGCGCCTCTAAATGCTAAATGTACATATCTACAGTTCCCCAAGTTTAGTACAGACTCGGTATAATGTATTATTGCCATATGCTGGTGATAGAGTCAATGCACGAAACACATTTTTTTCTTGCCAAAACAATTATCTGTTCAAATGATGGCTGCTCTGTACCTCCAGCTATTCATTTTCTGATAGAATAATCATCAATAAAATGAATGAAGTAAAAGCGACTCGTATTAGCTGTACACTAGGTTTGTTTCATTTGCAACACTTTTAAGAGTAATTGCATTTATGACAGATTATCGGAAACTGTTCGTTAAGAATTGTGGAAGTAATTTTGATTCAGAATAGTCACAGGAGCACGTGCTTGTTGGACCAGATGGCAATTTGGGTCAGACAGCAGTAACTCACCACCTCAAAGATGACACATTTATCAAACAACTGCTTTATTGACTTTCCAGAAGTACTAGGGATACAATCAGGGCTGAGATACAGTAACTAATGAAGAAACGAATAATACAACCTTCAGAAAGTGGTTGGTTCTCTCCAATAGTGAGTGTTAGGAAGAAGGAAAATAATACATACAGATGATTTACTGCAGCTCGGAAAGAATGAATAACTGATGCAGTGAAAGGCAACTGTTGATTCAACACATTAGATTCGGCTTTTAGAGTTTGACAAGTCGAGCTGAATAATGAGAGCATACCTACAGCTGTTTTCAACATTCATAGTGTTTTTTTTACAAATCTCATTTCATGCCATTTGTTATGTGTGTAATGTATTCAACAGGCTAATGGAGCTAACACTGACAAAGCTTCAATGGAAGAAATGCTTGGGCCTTTAATGAATTCTTGATATTTGATTGCATATTTCCATCTACTGCTTAAAACACGAGCATGGTTCCTCAGTGGGTGAGGAGAATGTGCTTGAAATTAAGGCCAGAAAATTATGTGTTTATTGCATACAGTTAGAAGTCTGTGTTAAAACTGTAGGTGAGAATGGAGTGTCTACTATCACCGTGATGAAATAAAAGACCTACAGTTTAATTAGCCTTATGTGATAATACTACTCCAAGGTATTTGACTAAAGCTGAAACACATTATAGGTAGACTAATAACTATGACAAAGCATTTCAGTTACTAAAGTGTGCTTTAGTTGAGAGAGTTCGTTCCTCCTGAATACTGATACTCTAGATGTCAGAAAAACACGTAGGTTCAATAAGTTTTCATATACAACCATAAATACCCTGTAATCCGAGCGCTTTCGAAAAGTGGACCTTTCTTCTTCTTCAGGGGCGAACAGTTTGTCTTGAATAAAGTTCGCCCTGATGAAGAAAAGTCTACCTTTCGAAAGCGCTAGGGTTACAAGATTTTTATAGTTTTATACTGATACTCGTAATAGTAAAATTGAAGTGGTGTTGTCGCAGGTGCAGGACAAAAGAGGACGTGTAATTATGTCACTAATCATGTGCTGTTGACTCCTGATCACAGAAAGAACTGCTTGACCAACATTGCTACCATTACGTGTATGGCAGAACGTTCATGATTCATGTGGACTCTGTGCCACTGAAATGACTAATGAACTTTAAACATCTGGGAAGAAATGACTGCACATTGAATAATAACTGCAGCAACATGTAAACACAGATGGATTGTTTCACCAGATCGTGAAAGTTAGTCCATTCATGAAATCTACAGAAGCGTGAATGTCTTCAGAAACACCAATCCACCAAACTATGAGCCATAGCAGTCGTGCGTCACAAGAAAGCACATTGAACATGTTGATAAGCTGAAGCTTTATGTCACTGATAACTTGTCATTCACTGGTTAGAACAGAAATTAGTGGTGGGTGAGATTGATGAAAACAATAACACCATTTTGTACAATAAATTCAGTTGATGAGTAGAAAGATGCTGATATTATCAACGTGGCTGCCTACGAACACTCAGATTAGAACACGCCGTTGAATGAATGTCATAACTGATTTGATGATTGAACAAAACTACATCAGTTTTTTCATTATTATTACTAAGATTAAGCAAGGGAAGTGTTCTTTTTTTTTCTTTTTGGGCTATCAAGTAGTGTTTCATGGTGAGCCTACAGTGCTGTGTGGGATAGTCACTTACAACTAAGACAGCTCATGTAATGCCTAGAACACTGGTAATTGGAGTTAATGAAAATTATAACTAGGAATTCTATTGCATGTATGTGATGAAATATCTTTGCAATTTTTATTTTCTGAGCACTAAGGTAGAAATATTTGGTGAACATTGGCAGGATGTTTATGTGAAGGACAACCTGAGAACACTTGTATGTATAAAAGTGATTCCACTTAAAGATTTACACATAAGTTTGAATATGAGATCCCTGCATATAACTTCCACTGAATGAATTGTGCTCTTAATCCATGCAGGAGATGAATAATGCTGAAATAAATCATAGTGGAAATATTCTTGTTTTGCTAAATTTTGCTTTTATGCGTTTCCTAGTAATGATGACAATAAGGATTGACTGATTCATAGATACCGGTACAATATGATGACAGTTAAGTTCCTGTAAAGGATAGTGAATGTATGTTATGGTTCAATGTTCTACGTAATCTATTGTTACGTATCTGCTTGTATCTTTTCCATTTGTGTATGCTAGCTTTCTCTCAACTGTTGGAGACGTTCTTCTTGTTTATTTTCTTTCTCCTCCAACCATTACTGTAGTCTCTCTTCTTGTTCATTTTCTTTCTCCTCTAACCACTGCTGTAATCTCTTTTCTTGTTTATTTTCTTTCTCCTCCAACAACTGCTGTAGTCTCTCTTCTTGTTCATTCTCTTTCTCCTCCAGCCACTGCTGTAGTCTCTCTTCTTGTTTATTTTCTTTCTCCTCCAACCACTGCTGTATTTTCTCTTCTTGTTTATTTTCTTTCTCCTCCAACCACTGCTGTAGTCTCTCTTCTTGTTTCTTTTCTCGTTCTTCTTGTTT
>NW_013666323.1:449973-454754 GCF_000517525.1 Limulus polyphemus | reverse complement strand
ACTCAATTATCTATCTCCCCAATCCCACTGGTTTTTCTTGCCAGGCTTATATACTAAAAAGAGGGCGTCTCGAATGCACTCGGGCCTTCAAGATCATTCGAGAAATTAAATTTCACGTACGCTACCAGCGCCAAACGCACCAGCAGAGTCACGTGACTTTCGCTGTCGTAAAACAATGAAGGCCGTGCTGGACAGCAGAAATATCGATACAGGTTGGGTGAATTGTTGCGGAAATCTCTTAGTTCAGCTTAATTCTCCCTGTAAGTATATATTTTATGATATTGGAAAATGGTTGAGTTTATTAAAGTCATAAATAATATTCAACCTTAAAATTGGTACACAGTTAAAAACATTTTATTTAGGCCTATCTATGGCCTTCAAAAAGTTGACATCAACTTGAAATGAAGTTGACGAAGCATTTACAATTTGAAGTTAACTACGTAAGACCAGATATTTTCACCCTTTTATATATTTTACTAGTATATTGCCCGTCAAAAATGACGGGGCAAGTACTACCACCCCCATCCACATTCCCATATTATACCCTAACCTCACATTTCATAGTTAACTGAGTTAAATACTTTTTTCGAAATAAAGCTTGACCAACAAAGAGGCAGAAAAGTGCAGTCGAGGCAGTCAAATGTCGGTAAATTATTTTGTGAGCCAATCAAAATTAAGATAATTCATGAAATGTATTCGTGGCGTATTGGTAAAAATCAGTTAAATTAACAACTTCTAATATATATAGAAAAGCCAGTGCTTTTATATAATGTTGATTAGCAACAAAAGTATAACCTAATACTGTTGTTAGTTTATGTACTGAAAGTATAAAATGAAATGTATAGACAACAAAACTGGAAAAATATATATTGATTTCTTAATTTAGAGTCTCCGTTGATTAAAGAGGTTTGTTTTTATTAAAAACGTTGGTGATATGACAGAAAATATTTTAATTCAGAAACGATTTAAGTTTAAAACTGAATCCCACATTACGTATTTACTTTAGGCTTATTATACCAACACTCATTACACATATAAAGTTTCACAACACCCCCTACAACGTACCCCCGTAACTAAAATCGTAATGGGCAGACAGTAATCGAATTAGTTTATCTGGACAATTGCATTTTGGCCTTTATGACTTTCCTATTTCGAGAAATCAAACGTGACGTGACACACACTGACTTTTATATAGGTTATATTCTTCAAGTATATTGACCAGAAATTAGACTTGCCTAATTTCCCCTGTTATCTCTCAAAATGAAAGATCAGTTCCATTTTAGACATTGGTCTAAAGGATTATACATAGGTACCTAAGATTGGGAGAATTTTAGGTTTAACAACTGCCAAAGAAGATATGATACAATACAATATTTGTTGACAGAAACGTTTGATATTGATATTGTACTGGAGGCTCCCAATAGTCTAGTTCTGAAGTATGAGGATATATAACCACTACTATTAGTAAGCTTTAAACTTTATCCAGAGTTAGCCCTACTAACTTCTAACAATATCCAGAAGCCCAATTTGTCCATATCATCGCCAACACAATGAAGATCACCACCACTGTCTACTAGATGAATGGGAAGAAAGACCTATGGAAACGCCCTGAGTTGCTCCATTGGAATATGTCATGATGTACGTAACCATTTATATTATTCTGTGCATACTTTCAGTGTGGTCTAAATATCGCTAGGCCAAAGAAGACCTTCCCAGAGTTACAATCTAGCAAAACATCTAGAAAGCCTTATAAAGGGTCTTTAGACAAAATGACCAACACTACCATCACAGATGATAGGTAACTGGTATCCACTCTAGAGTTATTCACGTCTACGTTCCTACCATTAATAACAAAATCACCATGTCACTTAGAGTTCCTAAAAGCAGCACTGACTTCATTCTTAGCCCATTACACTTTTCAGTATACAAATAGGCTCAAACATCACTGCCAAGATAAGGTGACAAAGTGGAAAAATGCCTAAGCCATACATCAGTGAGAGGAAGATAATCCAGGATGGATCAAATGCTCCATCATGTTTTTGAGAAACTGGCTAAAATCGATCAAGATTTTGACTTTCCCACAGGTTAAGGAAATTCTTCAGCAGAAAAAGGAAAGAAGTCTACACTCACCCTGTAGGACCCGCTCTAAGGTTGATTTCTCAAAAATATTCTTTGTTTTATAAGCTGAAAACTGATTTGCATGTAGTAACCATATAAATGTATTTTTTCTCTATTTTGAAAGCTAAAATGTTTGGCCAAGGATTAGCCATATAAAATAATTATTTGATAAAACTAAAACTAAAGTTCTTTTATTTGTATTCACCTAACGAAATCTATTTTTGTGAAACTAAAATTGCTTAACGTGCAGTAATTATATAAAAGTATCTCTTCTTTTTGTAAAACCAACTTGTTTTATATAGCTTTACATGTATCACCCATATAAAAATATTACTTTTTTTATTTTGTAAAACTAAGTATTGTTTCATATGTATTAACTATATAAAAATGTGCCACATTAAAAAGTGGTACTGGAGTATCCTCAGTCTTGAGCTACTGAGTTCTATATAAAATTAGTCATGTAGAATCGTATAAATACCTAACGTCTCAAACCGAGTATAGCCAAGCCAAGTGGTTAGCGTGCTTGGGCTGTGAATCTGAGGGTTTATAGTTAGCGACTCTTTATCCAAAACTCACTCAGCACTTTGGGGATGTAAATGTACGAAAAAAAGTGATGGTAAAGTCCCACTATTTGGTCAAACAACAATAGCTCAAATGATGGCAGTGGGTACTACTGAATGACAACTTTCCTTCTAGTCTGTCAGTTTAAAAATACTAAAGGCATTAGTGCACTGAAAGTTACAGTTGGAAAAAAAGAGTTAAAGAACATCATCTCTTTACGCTCTACTAAGGTCTTATCTGTTTTGTCATGGATTATGCACTACCAGTGATCAGTGTGAGTACTATGCAGCTAGATTAGATTGAAAACATACAAAATACTTTCTTAAGAATGGTTAAGGGATGTATTACAACCATTCCAATCGAGACCTCATTACACCTCACAAACCTCAGAAGAATCGCAGACCATTAATAGTGTTTTCAAGCAAAATTCTTTTTTAACGCCTTGCAGGGTAAAGATCATGCTTTTCATCTTAATTTCACAATCCTTTTGAACTGGGATATTCCAGCTGCACAACCACTCCACAGATACCAACCAAGAAGGAAGTTGTCTAAGAGTTACCTCTAGAGACAGTCATTGGTGGACATGTGCCATACAACCATACTGAAATAACTGGTTATCACCAGACTTCGGGTGCCCCTACGTTAATTAAACATCTGGCGCCATTGAAATCTATGGAGCCCAGCATAGAGAGAAAAATTTAGATTGAAATAGCGGTAAAGCAGAAATTGCCTGCCAACACTTATCTGAAGACCATGGTGAACAGTCATCCTAGCCACAGATGGCTCCTACAATACAGATAGCGAGATAGCTGGTTGGATATTTATCGTCTTACAAAGCAATAGCATTCTGCATGAGGCTGATAGAGCATTCAAACTTCCTCAAGCAACATAGGAATAGATCTGGAAACCATAAAGTAAGCTCTTCACTGAATTGCTAAAAGCAATGAACCATAAATCAACAGTGCCATCAACATAATATTTTCAACTGACTTATAGGCTGTGTAGCATAAAATTTATAGTAAGGAATCAATAGGACGGTATACAACAAGAAGGTCACTCACTGGTAGCACCAGTAAACAAACTCTCTTCTACTTCCTGCAAGGCAACCGTCTCTACATGAAGAGTCAGTGCAACCCCTCGGATTGTCATCAACTCACCAACTGAAACAACTCAAGTAAGTTCATCAGTTAGAGTTCTGAAGCTAGGCACGAAATTTTGTAGCAACAAAACTTTTCAGGACCATCAAAGGTTAGTTAAAAATTTGACTATTTACTAAGAATAATGAACACAATATCACTAATGTATGCTTTAATGAGTTAAATTTATCTCTAAAGAGCAAAGTAATTTTTAAAATAGTTCCTTTTTTCTGAACACCGGAAGAATACTTGGTAGCAGCATGGTTTGAACCCACCTAAGTATATTATTTCATGAGAATATAATGAAATCGAATTAATATACTTATATATTTTTCAGCAAAAGTTTGTTGTTCAGCGTAAAGCTACACAATAGGCTGTATGTGCTCTGTCCACAGCAGATATCAAAATCAAACTTTTAGCGTCATAAGCCCTTAGACTTACCACTAAGCAAGGGGGAGGCATTTCAACATAAATTACTTAGTTTTATTTAAAAGAAGTTATGATTACATATAAATATTACTCTGAATTTCAAATTTCTCATTGAGCTATAAGTATTAATGTACAGTGACCTTACAGGCACAGATGTAGCATCAAATTAATATGATGACTTTCTAAAATAATAAAAGGAATTACATAATAAATTATTTCAATTAATGCACAATACTTCTGTTTACGATTTTAAACTTGCTACATGTTTTCTGTGTAAGTCCGGCTTTTAGTAAAATAATACTCTATCACAAATCACTGAGAACCTGAATTATTGAGCAAAACTAAGTGTTGTCTTACTCAACAAAGTTCTTTAATATGTCTACGATGACTTCTAACAATCAGTTAATCTAGCACGCTTTACAAACTTAGCCATAAATCATCTTGTGACATTGAAGCATTTCATATTGTTACGACAGCGGAACTCACATGACGCTGGTAACACGTGATGAGTTTCTAGAAGGATCATGAAGGCCCGAG
>NW_013666323.1:448157-449274 GCF_000517525.1 Limulus polyphemus | reverse complement strand
GAGACGTAACAATATCATAATAATTTTGCTTCTCCGTATTTGATTTTATTTCATATCAGGAAATAACAGAGTTAATGTGATGTTCTGATATAATAAAATAAGCTATTTTTTCTCACTAAAAACAAGCTCCCTATTGAATCAGCGTCATGTCTGAGGGCTTATAACACTAAAAATCAGGTTTTAATACCCGCGATGGCAACAGCGCAGATAGCCCACTGTGTAGTTTTGTGTTAAAAAAAACAAAAAAGCAGAAGCTAAAAACAAAAGTAGGACTAATATCGATGTAAAATAAGTCTATGATTGGAATGAAATGTACTTAAGTAAAAGTTATTCAATTAAATGTGCGCTTCTCTTCATTTAAGATAGATTTGCAGATGAAAATGCCTTAAAATATCACTAACTTTGCTTATCAACATGAATAAACAGTGACTTTTCAAAACTGAAGTTTATGTAGGTTAGAGTAGGCAAATTAATCTAATAAACTTTCTATAGCTAAACAACATTTGACCACATCTTTAGGTAAGAAGAAAAGAAAAATATTATAGATCTGTTATATGTGTAGTTTCTGACATGTGCTCATAAAATATCACAATAATCAAGGGCAATAATGTTGCTCGTAAGACGAGACACAACAAAATACAGCTTTTAAATTTTATTTTACCTTTGATTACACGTAGCACTATTTGGTCATGAGATACTAGGTAAACGCGTTTTCCACGTTTCACATAAATGTGAAATGTTTATCGTCAGAAGTGTATATCACTTCTGTATAGGCCCAGCATAGCCAGGTGGTTAGGGCACTCGACTCGTAGGCTGGAGTTTCTCGAAGGATCATGAATTTGTCCGGCAACTCTAGTCTGATCGAGATGCCCTCTTTTTAGTATATAAGCCTGGCGAGAAAAACCAGCGTCATTGAAGAGATAGATATGTTACGACAATGCAGGTCACGTGACGCTTGTATCACGCCACTTCCTTCTCGAACCTTCATGAAATATCGGGAGTTTACTAGATCTCGGTATTCTTTTATATATAAGACGGTCACAACGTGACGGAGGCAATGTAATGTGTGTAATTGAACGGAGTATTGTTGAGTCGAGCACGTGAGACGTTCGTTGAG